>NW_024528820.1:0-830 GCF_017590135.1 Pyrgilauda ruficollis | reverse complement strand
TCCTGGCCCTGCACAACACAACCCCAAGCAAAGGTTTGGTCATTCCCAGCCCAAGGGTTCTGGCTGGCAATAAGGAAGTGCCAGGTTAGCTTCATTCATCCCCACAAAACCTCAGGTATCAGCATTTTCCCATCCCTACTAATTTCCCCCTCACCTTCTCTGTTTACAGCAGTGTTTGTTTTTTGTGTCGTCTGGTGGTGTCCTCTAGTGGTTCCCTCCTGCAGAAGAAACACCACCTTCCCTGGCTAAAATGATGTCAGCTGCACTGTAAAAGCACTTGGGGGGAGGAAAATCACAAATTTGGACAGGACTCAAAGGAACAGCAAAATAGATGGCATTCTTCTTCTTCATTTATGTGTTTAAATGTTACAGCAAAATTCACTCTGTCCTAATATTAAGGAAAACTTATGAAAGGTAACAAACAGCAGCATGACTCAATATTTTTGAAGTGATGGCTTTCTATAAATATAGGGGGGGAAAAATCAGAAATGGCCAGTAGAACTATTAATTAAAATACGAAAGCAGATAAATTATGAATAGTGGTGTCATGTATTCATTAGGATTCTACAAATGAAAAATATCTCTCCCGGTTATTCCTTTGATGAATCTAGCCCAAATATACTTGAACTGCAACATGAAAAATTCAGGATGCTCGTATTTCATTCTGTATCAGCCAGCCTCAGATCCCCAAATCTCAAAGCCAAGAGCTGCAAGTGTCTAACCCCAGCACTAATACCGAGCTTTTCCTCTGGACTTGGACAGGCTTTTAAGCTGGTTTTAAGAATATCTCTAATGGGATTATGGAATCACAGAATGGTTTGGAATGGAAG
>NW_024528819.1:0-830 GCF_017590135.1 Pyrgilauda ruficollis | reverse complement strand
ACCAGCGCAGTGGGCGGGGTTTGTTGTCAAGGGAGGAATAAAATGCAGTGGGCGGGGCTCGTTATCAGGGGCGTGGCCATCCATGTGGGTGGGGATTGCTGTCGGGGCGGGGCCGGCGCTGTGGGCGGGGTTTGTTGTCAGGGGAGAGACCAAGCGCTGTGGGCGGGGTTTATTGCCCTGGGCGGGACCAACGCTGTAGGCGGACTTTGCTGCTAGGGGCGTGGCCAGTGGAGTGGGCGGGGTCTGATGCCAGGGGCGTGGCCTCGCCGCTCCGGGGTTCCCGGTACCGCGCTCGGAGCCTCGATTCCCGCTCCGGTTTGGGGGCGGGGCCTCCTTCCCAGACCACTTCCGGGGGGCGTGGCCTCTCTGTTCCCGCCATTCCCAGCGGCCGGACTCGTTACCATGGGCGTGGCCTGTTGTTCTGGGCGTGGCTTCACCCACACTGGGGCGTGGCCTATCCCCGTTCCCTCCCGGAAGTCGTTCGCTTCTCTTCCGGTTCCGTCCGCACTTCCGGCGGAAGAGACGTGGCAGTGACGTCAGCGCGGCCGGAGGCTCCCGGTGGCGGCGTCGGGCCCGGCCGAGCCCGCGGTGAGGGGCGGGGGGGGCGGGGACCCGCGGAGACCCCGGGGCTGGGGGCTGCCGGTGCCCCCCGGTGCCCCCCGGTAACTCCCGGTGCCCCCCGGTAACGCCCGGTGCCCGCAGGCGCAGGCGATGAGCCCCGATGCAGGCGCGCCGCCGGCTCGGGCCTAGGCCGCGGGAAGCGGAGCGGGAACCGGGCCGAGCGTCCCTGGGGCCCCCCCGCGGCCCGGCCCTGCCGCCCCCCCCGGAGC
>NW_024528818.1:0-830 GCF_017590135.1 Pyrgilauda ruficollis | reverse complement strand
TTTCAGGTTTGGGATTTTTGGCATTTTTAGGGTTTGGGGGTTTGGGGGATTTTGGGGTTTGGAATTGTGGGATTTTTGGGATTTTTGGGTTTTGGAATTTTGGGAATTTTGGGGTTTGGAATTTTGGGATTTGGGGTTTTTGGGGTTGGAAATTTTTGCAATTTTGGGGGTTTGGGATTTTTGGGGGGAATTTTTGGGATGTGGGATTTGGGGATTTTTTATTTTTGTGATTTGGGATTCAGGATTTGGAATTTTGGGTTTTTTGGGATTTTGGGGTTTTGGGATTTTGGGGTTTTTGGGATTTGGGATTCTTGGGAATTCGGGATTTGGGGTTGGGGATTTTTTTTTAAATTTTTTGGGTGTTGGGGTTTCGGATTTGGGGTGAGAATTTTTGGGATTTGGAGTTTGGGATTTGTTTGGATTTTGGGATTTGGGATTTTTGGGGTTTGGAATTTTGGGATTTGGGGTTTTGGGATTTTTTGGGGGGATTTTTGGGGTTTCGGGTTTGGGGTTTTTGGGATTTGGGAGTTTAGGGATTTGGGGTTTTTGGGATTTGTGGTTCAGGGATTTTGGGGTTTTTGGGATTTTCGGGGTTTTTAGGATTTGGGGTTTGGGATTTTTGGGGTTTGGAATTTTTGGATTTGGGGGTTTTGGGATTTTCTTGGGGCATTTCTGGGGTTTCGGGTTTGGGATTTTTCGCATTTTTGAGGTTTGGGGATTTTGGGGTTGTTGGGATTTCGGGGATTGTTGGGATTTGGGGTTTTGGGGATATTTGGGGTTGGGGATTTTTGGGATTTGGGTTTTTTGGGATTTGGAGATTTTGGCCATTT
>NW_024528817.1:0-825 GCF_017590135.1 Pyrgilauda ruficollis | reverse complement strand
AAAACACAAAGCCAATATTATTCTATAGTCCAGGCAATGTGTTAATTTTTAAACCTGATTATACTCACATTTCATATTAGAAGAACAATTGGATTTTCTCCTGGTGGATTTTTCCAGAATCTGACATTCCATGGCCATCAGAAATATTGTGAACATTTCTCCTGTGCCACAGATTGGGATTGTATTTTTTTGGTGCCTTCATCTAACCCAATAACTCGTGCTGAAATTAGATCAGGCATTTTAGGAAGAGATTCAATCTTATTTTAAGGCTCCTCATATCTGATGCTGCATGAACCACATCCATTAATAATCTGTTCCAGTGCTTAATTACCCTTGTTAAGAATACAATTAAGAAATTGTCTGCTTTTTGTTTGACCTTTTTCTGTGTTCAATTTTCCTTCCAATTCTATCAAAATTTTCTGATAATGTTTCTCCCAAATTCTGTCATAAATAGCCCTGCTCATGCATAAATCTATTTAAAATACAAGCTCTCCTCTTTCTTGTCTAGAGTAAAAGTGTCTTATGTAGATTTAAAAAAATAAAAAAGGAAGAACAGAAAGGACAAAGAAATATTAAAAATTATTTTTTAAAGTGGGTGATTTATTAAAAGAAACTGAGTGGCTCATCTTGCACTATGGCTATTTTTAGGCAAAAGTTCAGCATTTAAGGTTCAAATCCGAGGTGTTTGCTGATGCCCAGAATTTATTGTTGCAGCTCAACTGCTAAATCCATCATCCCTTGGCTATGACGCTCTCCGTGGAATTATGGGGAGGAATAAAGGGGTGGGAGCAGGTGCAGGGAAGGGATTGGAGCTGGGAAGGGGCT
>NW_024528816.1:0-830 GCF_017590135.1 Pyrgilauda ruficollis | reverse complement strand
TTGTGAACAGAAGAACTGACAACTAGTCCAAGTATAATTTAATGATATGCCTAATCTCATTTCAAAATACACTTACTTAACTGAGGACACCCAGTGAGGATGCAGTCTCATTCTTCTTTGCCCTCTCCCTCCTGTGTGAAGAGTCGGATGGAAAGTGAACAATTATTTTTGGGTGGGACAGTTTTCCATCCCACATAGCCACATTTCCTGCATACAAAACTGTTTAGGTACAGCCACCTTGTTGCAAAGTCCCAGGCATTTTGTAGTCACCCCATCACCTCCTGGGGTCAGTAGTAGCAAAGGTGTTACTTGCTGGTCAGTATCTTCTAATCACTGCTTCCCTGGAGAATTTTTGGAGCTTCTGTTTTGATATTATAGTCAGCCTACTTGCCAATACCTTCAGATACTTTGTTTATAGCAGGAATTCTGTCTGTATTTTGACTGAGTACATTCTAAATCACTTCATAACATATTTGTATTGCAGAGCACGACCATTCCTAAGACATGTCATTGGATAAATATCTCTAGTATCAAGCCAGTACCAGACTAGGCTTCTATATGCCTCCACTGGCTACTGTCTGATGCATCTCTCATCTGCATACCCAGACAGAGGTTTTGTTTGTGAACTTGGTAATAGTCCTTCTTCCTTATGTTAAATAAGTATAAAATGAGAGTAATATAATATTCTCTGTTCATTTCTGTAGCTGATATTGTCTTGCTGTCAGCAGTCATGGGGTTGGCAGCAGACCGTTCCTGCACTTCTTGCTTCTGCTTCATCCACACTGCTCCACTGCCCTCGAGGGTTTCCCTTCATGCAAGGGGAATTCTCA
>NW_024528815.1:0-824 GCF_017590135.1 Pyrgilauda ruficollis | reverse complement strand
GCACGTTGAGAGCTGGCTGCTCCTCTCAGTACCACTTTTATCTTGTGGCTGTAGTCTTCACACCCTTGTGCTGCAATTCAGTTTCTGTTGAAGAGCAACTCCAGGTACAAACCCTCTTTTTTCCTGGAGAGCTTTATGTAACTGTGCTTTTTTCTCCCCTCATCACCTTGATGTGTTGCTCTCGCTGCAGAAAATTTATTCCGAGTTTGGTTGTTATTTCCGTGCTTTCATTTGTTCGAGGTGAGATTGGGGGATGATTGCTCAATGAAGAAAAAGCTCATCTTGTTAAGTAGATAGCTGGATGTGACAGGTCTCATTGTCAATTTAAATCATTGTGCATTGCAAGTGCTTCTTCTGGCATTGTCTGATACAGCTGCAGTGTCAGGCAGTTTTTTTATTACAGATAATAAGGTTCAGACTCTTTAAACATCACTCAAAACATAAAACACCACAAAGCTGAGGTAGAAAACAGCATTTTCAGTATCACACTGCTTGCAGAAATACATAAGAATGTGGATTCCCTATAAATTCCTCCCTGGGCTGTTCAATGTCGTTGCAGGCACTATCCTGGTTGACAACATGCTGATCAAAGGGACAGCAGGAGGTCCTGACCCCACCATCGAGCTCTCCCTGAAGGACAACGTGGATTACTGGGTGATCCTGGACCCCATCAAGCAGACCTTGTACCTGAACAGCACCGGCCGGGTGCTGGACAGAGATGTAAGTTTGGGCTTGGTTTTCTCCACAAACACGTTCATCTCTGATTAACCATGCACACAAGTCCTGCTAGAATATAATTCCTGCATCTGCCTTGTCCCCAGATG
>NW_024528814.1:0-830 GCF_017590135.1 Pyrgilauda ruficollis | reverse complement strand
CAGAACAGCATGCCCCACTATAATGGTAGATGAGACCACTGTGAATGAAACTCAGTTTAACTTGTGCATTTGTAACTCTGTCAAAATTGAGGGATGTGATTTTTCCTATCAGGCACCTGTGGTATCATACCAACGTATAAAGACGAATTTGATTACTGTCCAAGAAATATCACCCATGCCTACAGGGATGAACTTAGCTTTGGTTACCCAATTGTTGAAACATCATGAATTAAAGAGAATTCTTAAAGAAATTTCCTGGTTCAGGGCAAATTTGGGAAAGAACCCCCAAAGGGGTTCCTCTAGAAAAGCAGATTCAATTGGCCCCTCCCCCAACCAGTTTGGGAAAAAATACCTTCTTGGAGAAAATTGGAAAAAACTGTTTATTAAACAATAAAACCTAAACAATATTCAACAATAAAACCTCTTGTTGCTTCAAGAGATGACAAACTCAGAAAAGTCCCCTCCCTGGGTTGCAACTTGGTCCACTCAGTCTCTTATCAGTCCCTCCGTCACTGGAAATGTCGCAGCCCAGGCCTGGCTCGGTGGGCCACAGGTGTGAGCTGCCGGTGCTCTTCTGGGTGGTCAGTCCAGAGCAGGTTTGAACAGGTCCAAAGAAAAGGGAAAAAAAACCCCCACAGTCCAGGGATGTTCTTTGCCTCAGCTA
Organism: Pyrgilauda ruficollis; assembly: GCF_017590135.1. Classification (NCBI taxonomy): domain Eukaryota; kingdom Metazoa; phylum Chordata; class Aves; order Passeriformes; family Passeridae; genus Pyrgilauda; species Pyrgilauda ruficollis. The sequence continues at coordinate 166 of NW_024528814.1, read as the reverse complement.
GCTAAAACTATCTAAAACAAAGGAGAGCTCTGTCCTGCTGTCTGTCCATCCGCAGACAACACAGTCCAGGAGCAGGAATGTGGAGGAGTGAGTGCAGTGTCTGAAAACAAACTGAACGCTTCTTGTCACCCCCCTTCATTCTCTGGAACAAGTCTTAAAGGTGCAA
>NW_024528813.1:0-830 GCF_017590135.1 Pyrgilauda ruficollis | reverse complement strand
TCTCACGTGGAAGTGCAGCAGGGTTTGGGGGTGGTGCTGGATGTGACCCCGTTTCCTTGGCAGCCTGCAGCAGCGGCCGCTGGGGCCGGGACTGCGCCAACTCCTGCGCCTGCGACGGCGGCGACGGCGGCTGCGACCCCGCCACGGGCACCTGCTCCTGCCAGCCAGGATTCACCGGGCAGCACTGCCAGCTCCGTAAGTGCCCACCTCCCCGGCATGTGGGACTCCCAAAGCCCAACTCCCAGATCCCTGAAAGTTGTGTTTTCCTGGTCGTTCCCCGCAGGAACGCTCCCAGGCTGTTCCGCCCCTGCGCTGCCCCGCGCTGCGTTCTCGTGTTTCAGCAGGGTTAGATGCTTTTCCTAATTGGATTTCCAGAAAAGGTATTTTCAGCCTTGTTTTGGATCCAGCAGCTATTTTTAGTGTTAGGATCTCTTGAGAGGGATAGGATTGATGTGTATTTGGGTTGTGGCATAAGAGTTTCCGTATTGGTTTTCTTAATTCAGTTTTAGGGCTGCACTTACCCTTCGTAAGTCTCTATTTCAGGTCAGGTATATAGAAATACTTCACATGTACATAACAGAAGGAAAACAGGAATTTTTGGAGTCCTGTATTTATTAACAACAAAAATGTGCAATGGTCTTATCAGAGGCCCGTGACCCTCACCTTAACATTCACCTCTAACTGAGGTCAGTAGCAGACGCTTCAAGCATATGAAAACAGGCTCACAGTCAATTTCTCATATGTCTCCCCAGGTACCATCAATTTCTCATTCAGGAGCTTCATGAGACAGAAGCAATATCTCTATATTTAATACTGCTTGATTTTTTTTT
>NW_024528812.1:0-838 GCF_017590135.1 Pyrgilauda ruficollis | reverse complement strand
TGAGCTGCTGTGACAGTGACCGTGGCAGGCTTGGATCCCAGACAGAGGGTGGCTCAGAGCTCTTGGAGCCCTTGGGTGCCATTGCTGCTCATTTTGGTTTCTGTTTTTTAGAGCATGAGGCGCTTTTGTCCATGAACTGAGAAGTGAGGTGGTGGTGTGGGACTGCCTGGGGAAGGGGTGGGATGGAGCAGAGCCAGGAATGGGGCTGCCCAAATCCAGGGATATGGCCCAAAGCTGGCCCATTCACCAGCAAAGCCTGGGCTGGACCGTCCAGCTCTTTGTGTCTTCTGGACACATCAGGCTCTCCTCCTGGGTCCCTGGTGTGAGTCTGTATTTGTTTTTAATTACAATGTCTGTAGGTTGGTACTTTGAGTCCCAGGAAGGGACATTAAAACCCATTCCATGGGCAGGGACACCTCCCACTATCCCAGGTTGCTCCAAGCCCTGTCCAGCCTGGCCTGGGACACTTCCAGGGATCCAGGGGCAGCCATCCTGGCCTTATATCCTGTAGGTCCAGAGCCTTTATATGAAATCATCTTTCTGGTCTTGTTTCACTGTCACATGTAAAACACAGGAGATGTTGAACATGCAATGCTCTAGTTTACTGCTGTGAGTCACATTTTACACTGGAACAAAAATGTTGTTCCATGTAGCACGGGTATAGATACAGTGACAGAGGAGCAACAGCTCAGCTCAGCCCGAGAGGGAAAGCAAAGCCATGGGACAATATTGTACTTCTGTACCTCAGGGAAAGGCTATAACACATTTAGATTTAAATGCTCTAAATTAGATATTAAGAAAACACCCTGGGAAGGTGGGGAGACCCTGGCACAGGGTG
>NW_024528811.1:0-830 GCF_017590135.1 Pyrgilauda ruficollis | reverse complement strand
GATTTTTTGGGTTGTTTTTGGGATTTTGTGACTGTTTTGGGATTTTTCTGGTCGTTTTTGGGTTTTTGTGATTGTTTTTGGGATTTTTTTGGTTGTTTTGGGATTTTTTGTGGTGGTTTTTGGGATTTTTTCCGATTGTTTTGGGGATTTTTCCGGTGTTTTTGGGTTGTTTTTTGGGATTTTTTTGGGTTGTTTTTTGGGATTTTTCTGGCGGTTTTTGGGATTTTTTGTGGGGTTTTTTGGGATTTTTTTGGGTTGTTTTTGGGGATTTTTCTGGCTATTTTTGGGATTTTTCTGGTTTTTGGGATTTTTCTGATGATTTTGGGATTTTTCTGGTGGTTTTTGGTATTTTGTGACTGTTTTGGGATTTTTTTTTGGGTTTTTGGGATTTTTGAGGGGTTCTTTGGGATTTTTTCTGGTTGTTTTGGGATTTTTGTGGTGGTTTTTGGGTTTTCGTGGTTTTTTTGGGTTGTTTTTGGGATTTTTGTGGTGGTTTGGGATTTTTCTGGTGGTTTTTGGGATTTTTTGGGTCGTTTTGGGATTTTTCTGGCGGTTTTTGGGTTTTTGTGGTGGTTTTTGGGGATTTTTTGATTTGTTTTGGGATTTTTGTGATTGTTTTGGGGATTATTTTGGTTGGTTTGGGATTTTTTGTGGTGGTTTTTGGGGATTTTTCTGGCTATTTTTGGGATTTTTCGGGTTGTTTTTGGGATTTTTCGGGTTGTTTTTGGGATTTTTGTGATGATTTTTGGGATTTCTCTGGCGGTTTTTGAGATTTTTAAATTGTTTTTGGGATGATTTTTGGTTTTTTTTGGCCCAGCAGTTTTTGGGGC
>NW_024528810.1:0-27335 GCF_017590135.1 Pyrgilauda ruficollis | reverse complement strand
CCTTTGTGGCCTAAGAAAGGATTACACCCAAAGATCTGATGAATATATAATTAGTTGGTTAGTCCCTCTTTGGGATGTTGCAGGCAAGGCTACAATTCTGGATGGCACTGAGGCGAGGCATTTGAGATCCCTGTCACATGATCCCATCATTGACAAAGGAATGATGAGGGGGGCTAACCCTCACAGCCTCTGGGCATGGGTCCTGGAAAGTGTAGCAGAAAGATACCTGTGTGCAGATGATCTCTATATGCAGCAAACCCAGTGGAATACCACTGAACAAGGGATGCAAACCTTGCCTGGACTGTCCGAGAATCCGTCTACAGTAGGACTTCTGAAGGGAGAAGAGCAACAGGTACCAATTGCCACTTCCACAGTGCATTGTCGACAGTATAGGACAATTCGAGATGCTGTGATTCCCATCCATAAGATGATCTGAGAGCTGGAGAGCCAAGGGGTAGCCAGCAAGACCCACTCACCCTTCAACAGCCCCATTTGGCCTGTGCATAAATCTGAAGGAGAATGGAGATTGACAGTGGACTACCATGCATTGAATGAAGTGACTCCACTACTGAGCGCTGCTGTGCCAGACATGTTAGAGCTCCAGCACGAGCTTGAGTCCAAGGCAGCAAAGTGGTATGACACTATCGATATTCCCAATGCATTTTTCTCCATTCCTCTGGCATCAGAATGCAGGCCTCAATTTGCTTTCTCGTTGAGGGGAGTGCAGTATACCTGCAACCAACTGCCCCAGGGGTGGAAGCACAGTCCTATTATCTGCCATGGACTGATCCAGACTGCACTAGAAAAGGGTGAGGCTCCAGAAGATCTTCAGTATATTGATGACATCATTGTGTGGGGGAACACAGCTGCAGAAATGTTTGAACAAGGAGAGAAAATCATCCAGATCCTCCTGGTAGCTGGTTTTGCCATCAAAAAGAGAAAAGTAAAGGGACCAGCTCATGAGAGTCAGTTCCTAGGAGTAAAGTGGCAAGATGGATGGTGTCAGATTCTTATGGATGTCATCAGCAAGATCACAGCCATGTCTCCACCAACCCATAAGAAGGAAACACAAGCTTTTCTAGGCTCCATAGGTTTTTGGAGAATGCATATTCCTGAGTACAGTCAGAACGTGAGCCCTCTCTACCTGGTCACCCACAAGAAGAATGATTTCCACTGGGGCCCTGAGCATCAACAATCTTTTGCCCAGATTAAGCAGGAGATTGCTCATGTGGTAGCCCTTGGCCCAGTCAGGACAGGACCAGAAGTGAAGAACATGCTCTACTCTGCAGCTGGGAACCATGGTTTGTCCTGGAGCCTTTGGCAGAAGGTGCCTGGTGAGACTCAAGGCCAACCACTAAGATTTTGGAGTGGAAGCTACAGAGGGTCTGAAGCCAGCTACACCCCAACAGAGAAAGAAATCTTGGCTGCCTATGAAGGAGTCCAAGCCGCCTCAGAGGTGGTTGGTACAGAAGCACAACTCCTGGCACCCCGACTACCGGTGCTGGGGTGGATGTTCAAAGGTGAGGTTCCCTCCACCCACCATGCCACCAGTGCTACATGGAGCAAGTGGATTGCTTTTATCACGCAGCCCGCCCGTATTGGTAAACTGAATCACCCTGGGATTTTGGAAGTAATTACAAATTGGCCAGAAGGTGAAAATTTTGGTGTCACAGATGAAGAACAAGAACCAGTGACACGGGCTGAAGAAGCTCCTCCATACAACCAACTGCCACCAGAGGAAACATGCTATGCTCTTTTCACTGACGGTTCCTGTCGTATCATAGGAATGAATCGGAATTGGAAAGCAGCTGTATGGAGCCCCACACGACAGGTCGCAGAGGCCACTGAAGGAGAAGGTGGACCACGCCAACTTGAGGAAGTCAAAGCCATTCAACTGGCCCTGGACATTGCAGAAAGAGAGAAGTAGCCAAAGCTATACTTCTACACTGATTCATGGATGGTAGCCAATGCTCTGTGGGGATGGCTGAAGAGGTGGGAAGAGGCTAACTGGCAGTGTAGAGGAAAACCAATTTAGGCTGCTGAAGAGTGGAAAGACATCGCTACCAGGGTAGGGAGGCTACTTGTGAAAGTCCTCTATGTAGATGCCCATGTCCCCAAGAGTAGAGCTAATGAGGAGCCCCAAAACAATGAGCAGGTAGACCAGGCTGCAAAGATAGGGGTGTCAAAGATAGACCTAGATTGGAAACACAACGGAGAGTTATTCCTAGCTCGATGGGCCCATGATGCCTCAGGCCATCAGGGTAGAGATGCCACCTATAAGTGGGCATGAGACCGAGGGGTGGATTTAGCCATGGACAGTCTTTCACAGGTTATCCATGACTGTGATACATGTGCCGCCATCAAACAGGCCAAGCGAGTGAAGCCCTTATGGTATGGTGGGCAGTGGTCCAAGTACAAGTATGGGGAGGCCTGGCAGATTGACTACAAGTGAAGAACATGCTCTACTCTGCAGCTGGGAACCATGGTTTGTCCTGGAGCCTTTGGCAGAAGGTGCCTGGTGAGACTCAAGGCCAACCACTAAGATTTTGGAGTGGAAGCTACAGAGGGTCTGAAGCCAGCTACACCCCAACAGAGAAAGAAATCTTGGCTGCCTATGAAGGAGTCCAAGCCGCCTCAGAGGTGGTTGGTACAGAAGCACAACTCCTGGCACCCCGACTACCGGTGCTGGGGTGGATGTTCAAAGGTGAGGTTCCCTCCACCCACCATGCCACCAGTGCTACATGGAGCAAGTGGATTGCTTTTATCACGCAGCCCGCCCGTATTGGTAAACTGAATCACCCTGGGATTTTGGAAGTAATTACAAATTGGCCAGAAGGTGAAAATTTTGGTGTCACAGATGAAGAACAAGAACCAGTGACACGGGCTGAAGAAGCTCCTCCATACAACCAACTGCCACCAGAGGAAACATGCTATGCTCTTTTCACTGACGGTTCCTGTCGTATCATAGGAATGAATCGGAATTGGAAAGCAGCTGTATGGAGCCCCACACGACAGGTCGCAGAGGCCACTGAAGGAGAAGGTGGACCACGCCAACTTGAGGAAGTCAAAGCCATTCAACTGGCCCTGGACATTGCAGAAAGAGAGAAGTAGCCAAAGCTATACTTCTACACTGATTCATGGATGGTAGCCAATGCTCTGTGGGGATGGCTGAAGAGGTGGGAAGAGGCTAACTGGCAGTGTAGAGGAAAACCAATTTAGGCTGCTGAAGAGTGGAAAGACATCGCTACCAGGGTAGGGAGGCTACTTGTGAAAGTCCTCTATGTAGATGCCCATGTCCCCAAGAGTAGAGCTAATGAGGAGCCCCAAAACAATGAGCAGGTAGACCAGGCTGCAAAGATAGGGGTGTCAAAGATAGACCTAGATTGGAAACACAACGGAGAGTTATTCCTAGCTCGATGGGCCCATGATGCCTCAGGCCATCAGGGTAGAGATGCCACCTATAAGTGGGCATGAGACCGAGGGGTGGATTTAGCCATGGACAGTCTTTCACAGGTTATCCATGACTGTGATACATGTGCCATCAATCAGTGGAATCCTTCCCATTGTTTCTTTTATCTCTCAGTGCTAGTTTTATCTAACAGCAAACCCACAGCTTGTTTGTTAAGACAAATCCGTCATTCCTCTCACCAACTTCCAACAATACCCCAAGCCATTCAGCAATATCCCAACTTACAAGGAAACCACTCAACCATTTCCATGCTTCATTCACCTGCAAATTACTAACTACTTCCTTCAAATCCAAAACTCCCGTGAACTGATCCACCATGATCTAACAAGCCCATACAACACATACCCTCAAAATCTTAATGTTCATAACCATGCAGCAACAATACAGATGTACCAACAAGGCACATAGAAGATGAATTTTCAAATGCTGTTAGAGACCCTGCAGTCCCTTAATGACACATTTATGGCAGGATGACACTTTCACTTTTAGTTGAATAGATTTTTCTCCACACAGAATTAGAGACCAAGTCATCTTGCCTAGTCAGCACTTATAACTAAGTAGCATCCATTTAACTTTACAACTGGTTGCTGCTGTCTTAATGGGCAACTAACCTAATTGTTCAAAGTGTGGAACCTTCACTACTAATTCAACACCGCTATGCAAAGGCAACACTTCTCCCCTAGGTACATTAAATTCCTTTATTTTGGGACCGTCAGTGCCATGCAAAGGGAAATGGTACAAGACACATTACTCAGCACTACCAATCTCTCTGTCAAAAAATACAAAGAACTAAAGTAAAGGTAACATCCACCAATTTAAATTTGAGTCTTCAGCAGGAGTCAATATCCCCATTTGCTCTGCCTTGAATTATCACCTTCACAGCATGTTCTTTGAGGGTCCATGCTTCAATACACTTAGTGGGCCATGCAAAGGGAAATGGTACAAGACACATTACTCAGCACTACCAATCTCTCTGTCAAAAAATACAAAGAACTAAAGTAAAGGTAACATCCACCAATTTAAATTTGAGTCTTCAGCAGGAGTCAATATCCCCATTTGCTCTGCCTTGAATTATCACCTTCACAGCATGTTCTTTGAGGGTCCATGCTTCAATACACTTAGTGGCCAATGTCACCCACTCATTCTACTTCACCTGTGAAACCACCCATACTGTTCCTTCCTATATACTCCAAATAAGCCTTAGCACAAAGAGCAAAAACCCAACGAGGGCCATTCTCTGTCAGAACACACGTCCCTTCCTTCACATTATTAATTCCACTGAGCCAGTCCACCTTCCAGTAATCAAATCTTTAACCCATACCTGTAGCAGGCCCAGGGCCTGCAAGGCCTCCTTGGAGGTCAGAAGCCTGAGCAAGGAAATGCCAAGTCATGATGACTAGGGACTTAGAAGCCCCTCTCTTCCGCCTTTCAGACCCTGCTTATCTCCCTGTAAGCCTATAGGTCACTTTCCCCTGACCCTTCGGCCACAAGCAAGCTAAAGAGCTGATATCACAGAGCTGATAATCACTAAAGAGCTGAAATCGCTTAAGCTTGATTGGCTGCCTGCAGCTGGGAATGGCTTGATGGATTGGACCTGGTCTGAGCCTCCACTGAGTTATCCTGGCCACAGCACCCCACCAGGCTCAGCCTGGCTGGAACCTGCCGTGATGCATACCTTAATATTTTTATGAACATTTGACTATTTAGAATTCAAAGAAGAAAAATTATAGAATACAGGAGACAATTGTAAATTAGGTAAAGGACATAAAAATGTTTCCCACATAAACAACTTTATCTCATCTCACTTAAGGTAACTCCCTATACATTCCCCGTTTTTATTTTTAAACCTGACACTTCAAAACACCATGAGCGCATTCAAAAATTACTTGGCCTATTGAAATATGGGGAGTGATCAACACCCCAAGGGACGAAAAAATGTCTGCAGTTTTTGTGAAACATATGCCGGGTCATTATCCATATTTATATGTGATGAAACACCTAAAATAGAAAAGGCATGACAAAAATGATGAATAGCATCCCAAGCTGCTTTACCTGCCAATGCTAATGCAACCATGGCATGAGAAAATATGTCAATTGTAGCATAAACAGACTTTAAATGGCCAAACTCAGACATTTTTATAACATCTGTTTGCCATTCTTACAAAGGGAGTAGGTCTCTAGGACTGGTACCATAACATTATGAAATATGAGTCATATGCCAATCAGGACAAGAAGAAATAATTGATTTTGCTTCACTTTGTGGCAAATTATTGCCATAGTGCCTATGCACCTTGGTGAAAAAGTTGATGAGATAGCACATTAGGTACCGTTTTTACTGCCAAAGCAGCCTCAAGGGAATCCACATCGACCAATTAGAAGACCCTTCTTGAATCATAAATTCATATTCCCAGTGATCATCCTTTTTCCAGGCTACAGCTGCTTTTCCAGTTTTCCCTGATCCACCTGTAAAAACTGTTGTACCTTCCACTGGAAGAGGAGAACAAAATTGTTTCCCCTAAAAAGGAATGTCTCTAATCAAAGTCAAAATAGGATGAGAAGGTAAACTATACATTTTTTAACCTGTAAAATAAGATAAAGCAGATTGCAATTCATGATTATTTTGAAAACACCATTCAAAATGCTATTTTTATACACATATCGCAATAGTTACAGGATCATGGCCTAAGGTTTTATGACAACATCTGCGAAACCTTGATAATGATATCTGCAAAAAACTCAAAAAGTCTTAAAGCTGTTTTTCGGGATCTGAAAGATAAATATATCCATTCCAAAATATACAATTTATCTTCTCAATCATCATTCCATTGACACAATAGTCCACATGGTATTTTTGTTCTTTCAAAATAAATAATTACACACCAACAAAAGTATTTATCCTGTTAACATGTTTGCATGTCAAAGCTAATCCAACTTCTTCCATGATCCTTTCTTTTTACTGCATCAATCAAATATCTCTCATCAGTAGAAGAAATAATTCCTGACAATAATTCAAAGATTGCATTTGATGATTAGTTATCCCTAAATATTACCTAATCCAACCTATTGCATCAACCAATTTTTATACATCAGTAACAGTTTTAACTTCAATATCTAATTTTACAGGTTGAGACATAATCCGAGTATTGGTTATTATCAAACCCAAATATTTCCAAGGCATCTATTTTCATACTTTCTCTGGGGCAATAACTAAACCCAAAAGTTTTCAAATTTGTTACAGCACATTGTTCAAGATCTGACAACTGTTGTTTATTATCAGAAGCAAACAAGGTATCATCCACGTAATGACTGCAATAGCAATTACTAAATTGCTCTCGCACCTTTGATAAGGCCTGTGCCACAAACCATTAGAACTTTCCATTGATATCTTTTATAAGGTTCAACATGATTTAAAGAGGGCATGCAAAAGTCTCCATTTTCCTGATTTCTTTTTTATCACAAAAACAGGGGTATTCCATGAACTAAATGACTCTTCAATATGTCCAGCTTACAGCTGTTCTGCTACTAATGCTTGCAGGGCAATAAGTTTTTCAATAGGAATGTGCCACTGGTCAATCCAGACAGGTTTATCTGTCAACCATGTCAAGGTTACAACTGGACATTTGAGGCCTTGCATCACTATAGTCCCTACTGAAATTCTGTAGTAATTTTAACACCCTATTAGGATAAACAATCTCGACCCCATAAATTTTGAGTTATCCTGGCCACAGCACCCCACCAGGCTCAGCCTGGCTGGAACCTGCCGTGATGCATACCTTAATATTTTTATGAACATTTGACTATTTAGAATTCAAAGAAGAAAAATTATAGAATACAGGAGACAATTGTAAATTAGGTAAAGGACATAAAAATGTTTCCCACATAAACAACTTTATCTCATCTCACTTAAGGTAACTCCCTATACATTCCCCGTTTTTATTTTTAAACCTGACACTTCAAAACACCATGAGCGCATTCAAAAATTACTTGGCCTATTGAAATATGGGGAGTGATCAACACCCCAAGGGACGAAAAAATGTCTGCAGTTTTTGTGAAACATATGCCGGGTCATTATCCATATTTATATGTGATGAAACACCTAAAATAGAAAAGGCATGACAAAAATGATGAATAGCATCCCAAGCTGCTTTACCTGCCAATGCTAATGCAACCATGGCATGAGAAAATATGTCAATTGTAGCATAAACAGACTTTAAATGGCCAAACTCAGACATTTTTATAACATCTGTTTGCCATTCTTACAAAGGGAGTAGGTCTCTAGGACTGGTACCATAACATTATGAAATATGAGTCATATGCCAATCAGGACAAGAAGAAATAATTGATTTTGCTTCACTTTGTGGCAAATTATTGCCATAGTGCCTATGCACCTTGGTGAAAAAGTTGATGAGATAGCACATTAGGTACCGTTTTTACTGCCAAAGCAGCCTCAAGGGAATCCACATCGACCAATTAGAAGACCCTTCTTGAATCATAAATTCATATTCCCAGTGATCATCCTTTTTCCAGGCTACAGCTGCTTTTCCAGTTTTCCCTGATCCACCTGTAAAAACTGTTGTACCTTCCACTGGAAGAGGAGAACAAAATTGTTTCCCCTAAAAAGGAATGTCTCTAATCAAAGTCAAAATAGGATGAGAAGGTAAACTATACATTTTTTAACCTGTAAAATAAGATAAAGCAGATTGCAATTCATGATTATTTTGAAAACACCATTCAAAATGCTATTTTTATACACATATCGCAATAGTTACAGGATCATGGCCTAAGGTTTTATGACAACATCTGCGAAACCTTGATAATGATATCTGCAAAAAACTCAAAAAGTCTTAAAGCTGTTTTTCGGGATCTGAAAGATAAATATATCCATTCCAAAATATACAATTTATCTTCCTAATCATCATTCCATTGACACAATATTCCACATGGTATTTTTGTTCTTTCAAAATAAATAATTACACACCAACAAAAGTATTTATCCTGTTAACATGTTTGCATGTCAAAGCTAATCCAACTTCTTCCATGATCCTTTCTTTTTACTGCATCAATCAAATATCTCTCATCAGTAGAAGAAATAATTCCTGACAATAATTCAAAGATTGCATTTGATGATTAGTTATCCCTAAATATTCAAACCATTAGAACTTTCCATTGATATCTTTTATAAGGTTCAACATGATTTAAAGAGGGCATGCAAAAGTCTCCATTTTCCTGATTTCTTTTTTATCACAAAAACAGGGGTATTCCATGAACTAAATGACTCTTCAATATGTCCAGCTTACAGCTGTTCTGCTACTAATGCTTGCAGGGCAATAAGTTTTTCAATAGGAATGTGCCACTGGTCAATCCAGACAGGTTTATCTGTCAACCATGTCAAGGTTACAACTGGACATTTGAGGCCTTGCATCACTATAGTCCCTACTGAAATTCTGTAGTAATTTTAACACCCTATTAGGATAAACAATCTCGACCCCATAAATTACATGGGGCATTGGCAACATAAGGCCTGATGTTAGCTTGTTGGCCATCAGCATTTTTTACATTAATCACAAGGGCAGACAGACCACCTGTAGTAGAGCCACCCAGCCCCATGATTCCAAAACCTGTTTGAGTGAGAGGCCATAATTGAGGCCAAGAAAGGTTGTGAAGTTATAATTACATCTGATCCCATGCTAATCAAACCTTTTATTATTATGGTCTCTGGATGATGCCCCTTGGCTGTAATGATGAATTCCTTTTCCGAGCGTTGATCTGTCACTTTTTGAGTCTGAAATACTTGAGGTGGTCCTGTAGATCCAAGACCTCCTGTACCACTACTCCAATTCACTGCAATTGGAACATAACTCACAAAAAGAACAAGCTGAGCAATACAAATTCCTTTTTAAATAGTAACAGGGGGGTTCACTAACAGATACCATAGCATAAATTTGTCCCATTAATCAGAATCCATAATGCCTAAATGTACATTAATGCCTTAAATAATATACAAATATCAAATACATTACATACACTGATTGTGAAAAACACCATTCACTTGTGTTAAAATTTTACAAGTTTAATAGTAATGAAAACAGTAATAAAATTAGTAATAAAAATTAGGACAATAAGAGACAACAAAAAGCAAAGAATTATGGATGTCTGGGTGCCAGGCATTCCGCCAAAAGGCACACCTTGCTAACAAAGGATTACCCCTTAAAAGCAATAGCTTATTGCATATTCATCTATCTCATACATGATTCAAACATTCCTTTCACACTAGGGTGTTTCTGCTTAATTTTAGCTTCCCCCCCTCATCTTGTAAATCAATCTTTTTGGTTCCTCAAAGTCTGGGCTTTCCTGATAAGGAGGCAATAATTCTTTTATTGGGATCTTGTTGCCTGTTTCCTGTTATCTCTATCCAGAGAGGATAATGCGAAGAATTTCTTGGTTATCTTTTCCATTCTTTGGGCTAGTTACAAACAGTATCTTACATCACATAGTTTCTATTTTAATATTATGCTATAGCCTAAAAACTATATTTACCACACTACTTAAAAGATATTAATATAGCATAACTTTCCAACATAACACATATAGTATTCATTTTAATATTTGCGAAGAGCCAATCATATAATATGCATTTTTCACACTGTAATATATAGGTAATTCATGCTTATGTGGAATATGAAATGGATAGTATGTTATAATGTTTAAAAGAAATATTTGAGAGTGTTTTCAAATCCACATGTGGGAACCGAGGAATTGCCTCATACTATGAGGCTGCAGCATACCATTGCAAAACTGCAGACCACAGCAAGGAGAGGCCTAATTTGCAATCAAAAGAACCTAGCTCGGGTGGAGACTCAGAGAACACTTGGATGATAAAACCAACTCCCAAAGCTGACATTTTAAACTGAACTACTTCCTCACCCTCCCCCCTAAACAGCTCGAATCACCCCCCGAGATAGCCCCTGCACAAGCTCTAACACCTCAAACAGAGTCAACAATCCTCACCCTCCAATCAACAACAACCCCACCCCATCTGAATAGAACAAAGCCGCCCCACTAAAATCTGACTGAACTGATAACAGACCCCCACTATTCACCGCCCCCTCATCCACCAACAGCCCTAACACACCCCCCACAACAAGCCCCACCATAACAACTAAGCCCATCCTAAAACCATAACCAATAACTCCTCAACTAGCCCAAGCCTCGGGATAAGGATCTGCCACCAGTGACACCGAATAAACAAACACCACCAATATTCCCCCTAAATAAACCATTAAAAGCACTAGAGATACAAAAGAGACCCCCAAACTTACCAACCAACCACACCCTGCAACAGCCGCCACAACTAACCTTAACACCCCATAATAAGGGGAAGGGTTAGACCCAACTGCCAACCCCCCTAAAACAAAGCACAGTCCCAAAAATAAAACAAATTCTATCATAAATTCCTGCTCGGCCTCTCTCCGAGATCTACGGCCTGAAAAACCATCGTTACAAAACTTTAACTACAGGAATGCCTCACTCCATTCATCCCTTCCACCCCCCCCCCTTTCCCCCCCACATGTTTTCTTCATGCTTTTCAGGGTATGTACAATATGCATTGCACTCTTTGCCACATCAGACAGACTATGAAATGTAGGATGTCCCACATCATATGCTATGGCACTCCACAAAAAGCCCAAACATTATCTCCTAAATGGATGATATATGGACAGTAACACCACCAGACACATTCTTGCTTCAGGTACCATACAGCCCAAGTGATCCTACCCAAGACCAAACCACAATCGTTACCCACAGACCCAGGGACTTACCACTATACACCACCTCCACTCTCGTGAACGAGGAATGTCACAGTACACCTTTGAATTCTCGAAGTCTACCGGGTTCGCCCACCTCCTAGGCGCTATTCTTAACCTACAGCTTTCAAGCACTCCCAAGCCAGAGGACCAGGTTATCTATTGATCACGCTTCTCACGAGAACCGAGCTACTCAACGTTATAGGTGATTTAGTTTATTGGCTTCAGGCGCATACTTTCCCCCTAACCACCGAGCTCACCTTGCTCTTTTGCGCTATTGGTTATAACTTCAGGGCCATAACTTGCCCTAAACCTCCTTCCTTGCTCTTCACAAATACAAGCACTAAGATCAAGATGGCAGAAGCTATCAGGGGACTTGCATCTGAATACCAGATTCCCTTAACTCTACTGTCAGCGTTTATCGCCTGCCAGGAACTGCATTGTCCAGTCTGACCTGGAGGAAGAAGATGACATGAATATGTTTGGCTAGCTTTCATTGCTGGCCAGAAACTACATTCTCCAATCCAACTCGAAGAAAAGAGGCAACATGAATATGTTTGACTATGAAAAGAACAAGAGAGACTCTGCCTCGGGGCCACAAAAAAGGTATAAAGCCTGACTCCACCAGACTGCCTTGAACAGAGGGGTTCCGATGTGATAGAGGTCGGATCACGGTTCAGCCAGTGTCGATTCCCGGGGTCGACGCTGTCCCTTTTTATTGTGGCTGTCGAGATGGTATATCGGTAGCGCAATAAATTCTATATTTTTTTGATTATTAATTTGGCTTGATCAGTTTTTATCTATAACAACACTGATGATATAAGTTTTTAAACTAAGCATTTCATTGTTACAATATTCAGTAATGTTCCTTTTAGATTTTTTGGTACTGTTCTTTATCAGACTCTAGAATTTAAAGATTGTTTCTTATTAAATTTCTAAATTTTTCTACTCTTTGAAACTTGCTGACAGTAGACTAAGTACTGATTTTAAGCAAATATCTCAAGCTATAGGAAAGTCCTCTCTCTAATTTCAGGCTGTCTCTTTACTACATTAAGTTAGTTATTACTGTTGAGGCAAGCTTACAGCTTGCAGTAATTGCTCTTATTTTAACCTTTGCTATGTTATTTAAAAGGTCTTCATTGCTTGTTTGCCTCACATCTGTCTGCATTTTTTCTCTTTATTCTCTTCCACTTTCGTAAGTCCTGAGAGGGGCCCAGGGCAGCCATCAGCTGAAGGGGGGTTGGGAAACGGCACAGGATGGATCCAGCCCTGCCCCCACAATAAAATCCATTTTAATATTTGCAAAAAGCCAATATTATAATATGTATCTATAACACCCATCAACTCCCATTTCTTGTTCTATCGTCCATATTCTGACACTTAAAGGCAGTACTGGCATCAAAGTCCTATGATTTTTCTACAGCAACTCACCACGAATAGCATAATTAAAAGCTTGGAAAACCTTCTTCTTCAGCAAAATTTTAAAACAGTTTCTCTTCCCTTATTAACTGATTCTCCATTATGTTCCTCAGTGGTTCATCCTTATCCCAGGTGTAGAAGTTAAGTCTGGACCTACAGCAGCTCCCTACACTGCTTTATGCTTCACTGGAGCTCCCCGTCTCCCCCAGTGGCTCACCTGCATTCCAGGTGTCAAAATCCATCTCGTCCAGACTGGCAGCATCTCCCTGCTGCTCTCAAAAGCTACACTGGGCCCTGTCTCCTGCTGCGCCTTGACCCACAGCCCAATTGTCGCAGCTCTCCTGGCTGCCAGCAGCCCTTCTCGGCTGTCCCCCCATCACCTCAGCAGTCACCATTTGTCATAGTTGAGACAGAGACAATACAAAACAACACACTCCATTTTCAGAAGGCTTCAAACCCCTTTTTATTTCTAACATGCATATATTTTTAAAAAACTCCTAAGTTTACACTTTACTCATTGGTCAGAAGAAACAAACAAAGGGCTCATTGGAACAGACAGTTGCAGGTTTCTTTTACTTATCCTTCTCTCTTTCCTGGTTTCCATGTCAACAATCTTGGCAGGAAACTCTTTGAGGGGTAAACATGGATCCTCCCATAGAACTTCTCTCTGGCTCAGAGAAGTCACTCCAAAACCTCTTCCACAGATTCTGACCATGAAAGGATAACTTGCAGAATGAGATGTTCCCAAAAATGACCACCAGAGACCCTCAAGAGACCCCCACTCTAATGTAAATGAGTTCCAAGAAGTGATTAAAAAAGTAAAAGAATTCACAGGAATGTTTGGCATATATGTATGAGTTTAAGGAAATATAAGGAATATGTATTAGCTACATAGGTATAAACTAGTCTTTTAACTATCTGTGGTACATGTGTTAGGAGGAGATATCCCTTGCATGCCTGGTGCCAAAAATAAAGTCATGCTGCTTTCTAACACTACTAATGACACACAGAGAGACTCTAAAACTCAAAGACAAAATGAGTTTTAAAGTAGGTATGATTTTATTCGGCCGGATGCATGTGGGATACCTCCACAAAGACATGCATGCCCCCTGTTCACTCACATTTTCTTTTATCCTCTAGAATGTTACATATGCATCAAGTTTCACAATAGTTAATTTCCTGGCTCCCCTCCCTCTCTGCTTTGTATGCTAATCATCTTATCAGCCCTTTGTGCCTGTGCAATTTTCTCTGGTGGTCATCTCGGGGGTCTCGGGGGTTGTAGGGGATGAAGTAAAATTGTCTTCCTCAGGGTTGACTTTCTGACCCCACTGCCTTGCACATGCTTACTGATCTTTTGGCCACTGTCCAAGGCAGGAGTCCAGATTCATCTGGTTTCAGGGGCTCAAGGAGCCTCAGTATCTCAGTATCCTTGCATACTGTATCCTGTTCTTGATAAACATCCTTCCCCATCCTTGCATTCTTTCTTGCTGTTTTGCACGTAGTCCTTTCCTTTCTCATGCAACCAAGGATGCAGCAAATACTAAGCAATGTCCATCATCTATGTGCCTATTCTTAACCAATACTGTTGCGGTGTGATGTCATGATTTTCCTCGGTTTCCCCTGGGTCCTCCCTGAAATCTCCTTCCCCAGGTGGGTTGTCAATCACCCTTCCTTTCCCCACCCTTGACCCCCGCTGGGCACTGTCTATCAACCCAGAAATTCCAAGGAGAGCGTCGAGCAATTGGCAGGTTCAAAGGATGCTCTCCACTCCCTGGAGGGCCATTGGCCCACCCAGGTGTCCCTCTCACCTGAGACCCCCTCCCCCTGTACCTGGTTGGTGTTCCCCAGGTCCCCTCCCCTGCCCCTCTGCCCAGGTAAAAGGATTAACTATCTGTGGTGGGGGGTCAAACAGCTCGCCTTGTTCTTCAGTTTGTCTCTTCTGTGAATGGATTTCGGCAGAAGTAATATATTTTAACTTAGCATTCAGTCGATTAATTGCTGTGCCAAAGAAAGGCACACAGGCTGTGAAAAACAACAATCACTTGTTTATAAAACTTTAAAAGTTTAATACTAATTAAATGGTTATAAAAATAGTAATATAATCAGAGTAATAAAAATTTGGACAATTAGGATTTAGGACAATACGAGACAATAAAAACAAAGAGTTGCGGACAGTCCGGGTACCTCTTTCTGGGCAAAATAAGCCCGAAAAAGGACACATGTTAACAGAGGATTAACCTTTAAAAGCAATAACCTGTTGCATATTCATACATCTCATACATGATGCATAAATTCCATTCAAACAAAGGATTCTGTCTGGTCAGTGTCAACTTCTTCTGAATCCTAACGGTGTCTTCAGGGCTGAGAGAGGCGGGAAGAACTTTCTTCTGATAAGAGATCAATAAATTATTTTTCTCTGAAAGATTTAGGTGTCCTGTGGCTGCTATCTTGGTGGGAGTCCTCTCTTTAAAAAAAGTATCTTACATAGCATAGTTTCTATTTTAACATTATGTTATAACTTAAAACTATATTTTCCTTAAGAAAATTAATACAGCATAACTTTCTAACATAACACATATAATATTTATTCTAATATTTGCGAAAAGCCAATCATAAAATACACATTTTTCACACAGGCTTAACACAGTCCTTCAGAGACACACCGAGGATCACCACCAGCCTGTCTCCCATGATAACAGACCCTGGAGAAATCCCCACAAAAGCAACTCCAGCAGACTCCTCAGGGAAAAACACACTCTCAAGCTGAATCCCATCTTTCTGCTGTTCCCCATTGTGAAAAACACATTCACTCTCCTGTGAAAATTTAAAAAGTTTAATAAAGGACAATAGGAGACAAGGACCATAAAGCAAAGCTTATTATGGCTGGGTGCATCTTGGCACTCAGCCAAAACCACACTGCTACCTTCAGGGATACCCTTTAAATACCTTTTCCATTACATCAGCCTGTTGCATATTCATAGACCCTTATGCATATCCATAAACTAGTTTACATTTTCCAGGAACTACTTTACATGGCCCCTCCTCGGGTCCGCCTTTTTAGAGCATGTGTGTTTCTTGGCTGTGGTTTTGGCTCCTTCTCCTTATTGCCTCCAGTTTGGGCCTTGGTCCATGCTTTCTTCAGATGGTGAGTGCTGATAGTTGGCATATCTGTAGCAGGTGTCCTCATCCTATGTTCATTGGATGTTATCCCATCCAAGCAAGCATTTTAACACAAGCATAGCTATTTCACTACTATGTCTAAGCTTAATTAACAGTAGAAATGCAAACTATATCTTTATACCAAAGTTACTTTAACATCACACATATAAAATCCATTTTAATATTTGCAAAAAGCCAATATTATAATATGTATCTATAACACCCATCAACTCCCATTTCTTGTTCTATCGTCCATATTCTGACACTTAAAGGCAGTACTGGCATCAAAGTCCTATGATTTTTCTACAGCAACTCACCACGAATAGCATAATTAAAAGCTTGGAAAACCTTCTTCTTCAGCAAAATTTTAAAACAGTTTCTCTTCCCTTATTAACTGATTCTCCATTATGTTCCTCAGTGGTTCATCCTTATCCCAGGTGTAGAAGTTAAGTCTGGACCTACAGCAGCTCCCTACACTGCTTTATGCTTCACTGGAGCTCCCCGTCTCCCCCAGTGGCTCACCTGCATTCCAGGTGTCAAAATCCATCTCGTCCAGACTGGCAGCATCTCCCTGCTGCTCTCAAAAGCTACACTGGGCCCTGTCTCCTGCTGCGCCTTGACCCACAGCCCAATTGTCGCAGCTCTCCTGGCTGCCAGCAGCCCTTCTCGGCTGTCCCCCCATCACCTCAGCAGTCACCATTTGTCATAGTTGAGACAGAGACAATACAAAACAACACACTCCATTTTCAGAAGGCTTCAAACCCCTTTTTATTTCTAACATGCATATATTTTTAAAAAACTCCTAAGTTTACACTTTACTCATTGGTCAGAAGAAACAAACAAAGGGCTCATTGGAACAGACAGTTGCAGGTTTCTTTTACTTATCCTTCTCTCTTTCCTGGTTTCCATGTCAACAATCTTGGCAGGAAACTCTTTGAGGGGTAAACATGGATCCTCCCATAGAACTTCTCTCTGGCTCAGAGAAGTCACTCCAAAACCTCTTCCACAGATTCTGACCATGAAAGGATAACTTGCAGAATGAGATGTTCCCAAAAATGACCACCAGAGACCCTCAAGAGACCCCCACTCTAATGTAAATGAGTTCCAAGAAGTGATTAAAAAAGTAAAAGAATTCACAGGAATGTTTGGCATATATGTATGAGTTTAAGGAAATATAAGGAATATGTATTAGCTACATAGGTATAAACTAGTCTTTTAACTATCTGTGGTACATGTGTTAGGAGGAGATATCCCTTGCATGCCTGGTGCCAAAAATAAAGTCATGCTGCTTTCTAACACTACTAATGACACACAGAGAGACTCTAAAACTCAAAGACAAAATGAGTTTTAAAGTAGGTATGATTTTATTCGGCCGGATGCATGTGGGATACCTCCACAAAGACATGCATGCCCCCTGTTCACTCACATTTTCTTTTATCCTCTAGAATGTTACATATGCATCAAGTTTCACAATAGTTAATTTCCTGGCTCCCCTCCCTCTCTGCTTTGTATGCTAATCATCTTATCAGCCCTTTGTGCCTGTGCAATTTTCTCTGGTGGTCATCTCGGGGGTCTCGGGGGTTGTAGGGGATGAAGTAAAATTGTCTTCCTCAGGGTTGACTTTCTGACCCCACTGCCTTGCACATGCTTACTGATCTTTTGGCCACTGTCCAAGGCAGGAGTCCAGATTCATCTGGTTTCAGGGGCTCAAGGAGCCTCAGTATCTCAGTATCCTTGCATACTGTATCCTGTTCTTGATAAACATCCTTCCCCATCCTTGCATTCTTTCTTGCTGTTTTGCACGTAGTCCTTTCCTTTCTCATGCAACCAAGGATGCAGCAAATATTAAGCAATGTCCATCATCTATGTGCCTATTCTTAATCAATACCTTCTAATTTCTGTGATTGATATATATCCTTTAGTTTCTGACCCCATGTTTCACTAAGAGTGTTAGAGTGTTTTATTCCAGATTTTTGGTGACATGGGCAAGAGCTGATGTAATCCAGAAAACGGAAATTATGTAGAGTTATTATTTTGCCACTGTATGCTTGACCAACCTCCATAAATGCTATAAAAACTTTAATGTGCTATTTCTCAACTTAGTTTACAATGGAATTTTTTCAATTATGTCAAATTATAAATAGGTAAATTTAACATTTGACACAGCCACACTATAGGAATACAGCTGAAGAGCAGGATTCAGAGCACTGCTCAACTCATGACTGAAGTGGATGTGCTAAGTCTAGTGGGCCACAAGCTCTGGCAAGTCAAGGCAGAACCCTGAATGAGGAAGCAAAAGGTGTGTTTGGTATGCTTTATTTGAGAGAAATCATGTAGGACCGTACATGCCTGTGCGGGTTTGAGCAAAGCTATGATTTAGCAATGTTACTAAGAAACATGATTGTTGCTAATTTTAGCTATAACTGAAAAGATATATATATACTGAGCTTTTGGAATCAATAAAATTGGCTTCATGCTTGCATCAAGCCGAGGTCCCATCTCTGTCATTTGCCGACACCAGACTACAAACCATTGCTTCTATGGAAAATTACTTCAGAACAAAATGTCACAATGATTCATATGGAAGCTGCTTCCTTCTTCAATCAGCAAAGATTTTGGCCAGGAAGAACCTTAGGTACATACAGTATGCCTTGCAGTCCTCATTCTTGCTGGAGTCCCCATGGGTTGCCCGTGTGAGAACACAGCATAGATCCATTCTGGGGGAAGAGGGAGAGCACATCTGCATCTCACCCAGGTACAGGATTGGGATGCAGCTGCAGCATGTCTCCAGGCATACAAGTGACGCCAAAAAGGTTAATTAAATTTCTACTGCGTCCGAGCTTTTTTTTAGCAGAGACACTGTGACTGTGAAGTTTTAGCAGAGAAGACACTTTGTGGACCTTAAGCAGAGAAACAAGGTATGCAAAAATTGCTCCCCAAGCAAGGACATTACAAGATAAAGAGGAGACATCTGGCTCAGGAATGCAGCTACAGCCAAAACAAGGACTGAGTTTGGGAACTTGGGGAACATGAGGAGGGCTTTTATGGTAATGGGCAAATTATAATATGCATGTAGTGACTCTATGTTAGCAACACACTTGTAGAAATCGGGGGGGCATGTTAGGAGGCGTTATCCCCATGACGGTCCAGGCACCTGAATAAATGATGCCCTCTTTAAAATTGGTGTTAAGGAGTTTTATTTTTCCCAGTTTCCAGTAATTTGATGGCAGTAATTGGTGACCCAGATGGGACCTTGGCCTCTGAGCTTCAGCAGATCTGCAGTCAACAGATATCCAGCCTGCACAGAGGAATTCTCACAGAGACCATCTACTGCAGACCATCAAAGGGCTTGAGGCAAGATTCCTGGGCTAAGTAAAGGCATCATTTAAATTATTTAAATCTTGTAAAATAAGTGGTTGGAGTCCCCAATTAGGGTTCAAGTCCCTGTTGGTAAGCTTACTGGAGGAATTAGCATTCCCCGCTGAAGGGTTAGAGCCCTCTTGTCCAGGGTTAAAGTCCCTGAGAAATATTGAGGGTTGGAGTCACTGAGGAGTAGCAGGGGTTGGAGTCTCCAAGGGGTTAAAGTCCCCTGGAAGTGTTGTATCCATCCGAGCTCATAGTTTTGGGAAAGAAAAAAAGAGAGAAGAAAATAATTGTTTTGTGCCACCCCAAATGCTATGCACCTCCCCTTCCTCCCCAGTCATGCTCAGCTGTTCCCTGCAGGGTGCACAGCTGCCACCATCTTGGCTTGGGCAGAAGGGGAAGAAAGACAAATAACACACTTATAGAAATCAGGGGCCACATTATGAGTTATCCCCTGTGCCACTCCAGGCATCTGAATAAATTAGGCCTTGTTTAACACTAAAATTGGTGTTAAGGAGTTTTATCTTACCTGGGTTTTGGTAATTTGGTGACACAAGCACTCTCATTGCCACTATATAGGCCTATAATGAAACAAAGAGTGGAGGAAACTGGAAAATCTAAGAAAGGATAGTAAAATGTAGAGCTGGAGGAAGAGAAGAATAGCAAATAAATATGGAATATGACCCCAAAGACAGACCCCAAATCAAGAGGACTGTCCATAGCTTTTTCCAGGTTGAAACAGTAGCTGGCCTTGTAAAGGAACCACTCTTAGAAAAAACTATTTTAAACTGCCCTTGTGGTTCTGTCCTTTTTATCCCATGTTAGAACATCAACTGAAAACATCTGGAAGCTTATACCTATGTCTTGGTTTAAAAGACAAATGTCTGCCAAGGAAGGTGGGAACCTGGAATGGAAAGATGACCTTTCCCTCCAAATTATTGTAACCTTGAAATTACAGGGCTTCCAGGGAAAAGCCTGGGCAGCCTTTAAGAACACGTGCTAAAACAAACCTCCCCTGCCAATATTTCCTGGCTGTGAAAACTTAAAGATACAGTGACAATTTTTTGGCACAAATTATTATCATTATGAGTCACCCCTCCAAGACAACATACCTACTGACAGCAAGTTCATCTTGACTCCTACAGAATTGGAGGTTGAAACACCCTAAACAATTAAAAAAAACCCACAACAAAACAAACCCGAAATCACAGACTGCTAGGAAGTGCAAATTGCAATGTCACACATAGCACTGTGCTTGCCTGATGGGTCAGCAAAGGTAGAGGGATGCAAGTTACTTCATTCTTAGCCACATTGGGAGTTTTTACTGAAACTGTCAATAGTGTATTTAGAACTAGACCATGGAATGTAGCTAAAGCAGTTCCATTGTTGCCTAGAATAGAAAGACAAACTTTCCAAACAATGTTAAGGGTGATAACACAAAGAGCAGTTCTTTAATGAAAGCTTTCAGATGCACAAAATATAGATTTGCACACACACAACATCGTATTTTCACAAATTTTATAATTTAATTAATTAGTATAT
This sequence comes from Pyrgilauda ruficollis, assembly GCF_017590135.1. NCBI lineage: Eukaryota > Metazoa > Chordata > Aves > Passeriformes > Passeridae > Pyrgilauda > Pyrgilauda ruficollis. The sequence goes on along the minus strand of NW_024528810.1, from coordinate 6,578 downwards.
CTAGAAAGTGCATCCAGTAGCAGACTGGTTGCCCTGGTAACCTTGGGCCTGCCCCTTGGAGTTTCTCCAGGGGCTCTTTGCCCTATATTTTGTTATGTCTCCCAAGTGTGGATACAAAACAGGGTGTCTGTTAAAAATACTTTTCTTGAAAATAAGACTAAACAGAATTTCAAGATGGCATAAATGTGTGAAAAAGGGTAATCTACTATTCTAAAGTGTGAGAAAGTGTTAAAAACTATACAGCTATATATTTAAAATCTACAAAGCTACAAATATATATAAAATATATAAAAAGCTAAAAATCTTTAGGCATCACCACCCAGAGAAAAATAAAGGCAAGTGCTTAACACTGAAGAACTCTTCATATTATTTATCTGGTTAGAAAACATTTTTAAGTCCTATTTTCACGTAATGTCTTTTAGTAGAAAGTATTTTGCAGTTAATTCCTGAAAAAGGCAACTTCAGTCACATGGTAAATTCTAGACCACAGTATTTCTTCTGAAATAATCTCCCATAGAAAATGGTGGTATATAAAGAGTTGAAGAAGCCAAAGAGCAAGAAAAAAAATGCCCTGACCCTTATGGTACAGCTGCCTTTGAGTGCAGTCAGCCAGTTTCAAGGGTTATACAGTTGCCACTGTGTCTTGGTTTGAAAAGACAGGTGTCTGCTAAGGAAGGCAGGAGCCTCCCTTGGAATGGAAAATGTAACCCCCTTCCCTCCGAATTACTAAAATTTTGACATTAGGGGCTTTCAGGCAAAGATAGGAGAATAGGAATAACAGTTCTTTACAAGTATGTATAACAAGTCAAAACAAAACAACAATAAATATGGCAGCAACAACAAACAGAACCAGAAACCCAGTGACAACCTTCTCGGCCGCAGGCTCTTTCCCCTTTGGTATAGTGATGGTCACAGCCAGCAGTGTCGCTGGTGGCATCTGGTGGGCAGGGCAGGCACGATGATACCCCCGTGACTGCAGGGGGTGCTCCAGTGCGAGCTCGGGGAGCACGTGGTAATGGCAGTTTGACTGATATGGGAAGGAATGGAAGAAAAGGCTCACCTCACAAACCTCCTGGGGCAGTCGATGAATGAGCAAAAACCCCCAGGGTGGTGGACGAGATGTATCAGAAGCTCCGCGGCTGTAGCTGGAACTTCGGGACGTCTCGGCAGGCAAAGGGTGCAGGGCTACAGTGTAGCAAAAGCTCAAAGCTGTGCCAAAGAAAACAGTAGGGGCAGGGCAGCTGCAGCCCGGTTCCAAGCAAGGCAGGGAGAGGCAGGCTCTGGATCTCAGGCACCCAAGCAGATGGTGAAAAGTCCCTCTCTTAGTGCGGTAGGTGCTCATAAGGTCCCAGTTCAGTGGCTGCTTTCACAAGAAGAAGCAGAACCGGGCTGGACTACAGCAGTGGCAGCGAATTCCCTTCCCCAAGCAGCAGCTCCGACCATCCTCCTCCAAAGCCAAAAGCAGAGACGTAGCAGCTGCCCCAGCCCAATTCTCCCTGTATCTCTGCCCTTCTGAGAGAAACGCTCAGATAAGAGAAGTGCAGCCAGATGTCCTCCACCCGACAGCTGCTTCTTTGGTTTTTCTTAAGTACCCAGTCGTTACTGTTTCCTAGCAACTTATGGGACAAAATTCCCTAAGTAAAAAAAGACAAAATGAAAGAACCTAACCCCCAACACACTGTTAAACCTTTTTCTAAATTCTGCCCATTTTTGTTATTGTAGCAAATCTGACCTCATCCTGGTCCCATGCCAGGACCAAAGAATGCTCTATTTACCCACTGCTGATGAAATATCTAAACTCAAAAGGTTTCCATTAGCTGTTTTGAATGGAGGGGAAGAAAAAAGCAGTGCTAGAACAGCAACTTCCAACTGAAATGTGGTTTAAGGTACTCACCAGTTTGTCTCCTCTAAATCAGCGAGTAAAGGCTTCTTTTTCTAGAAGCCCATACTTCTGAATCAGTTTTCTGTCCTTTCAGTTTTAAAAGACTTGGCAGGGAGAAAAGGGACACTTTAAAAGTAGATTTCAGTCCTAACCAAAATCCTGGATGCTAGCAATGGGCTCTTTTCAAGTTATTTACTTATTTATGCTTCTTTTCTTACATTTTTAAAATGCCAGAAGGGACCATTAAATGGCCAGAAGGAACCATTAGCTTACATAGTTCAACTTCTTGCATACCACACAATTCCAGTGTGTTAAGGACATGCTCGACCAAGGAGCATCTTCTGGGTGCTTTGCTCTTGATCTGAGGATTTCAGATCACCACCTGCCTTGACATTGTCTTACACAGCACGGTGATGTTATAGATGGGTAATGTGATGATTGGCTCTTGCAATTAAGGGATGAATATTGTGTGCATGTTAAGAAAAGTTTTATTGATGCATGGCTATGTTATTGTAGTTGGTTGTTTGGACACCGCCTGTGAATCATTGATGTGATGCAGATGGAAATAGAATAAGGGGTGGATAATGTTCTGGATTGCCAAGCAAATTATATTCTATTTGCCATCTGTATGGTAGTTGTCTTCTGTTAAGTTGGGAGTTTTCCTTATCTTTTCCACAACCAATCCTCCCTCTGGGGAGACATCTGCTGATAATAAGCTATTGAATGTCATTGCATGACTGATAAGAACTATAGCATCTTCCTGGATATAACACTGAGAACCCAGGAGATCCTGAGCAGGTGAGGCGCGCCCTGCCAAGTTCAGCGGCTGGCTCCATTTCTTCTGGCATAATCGGCAGTTGCAGGTCAACACCCTGTGGACAAGAAAAAGACAAATAAAGCAAAGGAAAGGGAACAGGCTTCCTAAGAAACCACGGCAGTTAGCCCCACAATTCTTGTGCACAAAGACCTGATGAAGAAGAGAGGATTGTAAGTATTTTTCGAGGGGGCAGGTACAGGGGATGAATGGTGTGCGAATGAGACGTGGGCTGGCTATTCCGGACCTGCAAAGTGAGTGAAGAGTTGCTGAGGGCTGCAGTTCTGTTCTTTTGCAAGAAAAACGGCCAGTGAGGAGACGAAGTGAGAGAGAAAAGGAGTGAGAAATTCCCCCAGGGTAACTGGGACTGGGTCTCAGGGAGGGGTTGGACCCCCTGAAGTAAGGGAGCCAAGGGTTTCCTAGCACAATCCACTAGGAAATGGGACAAAAGTGAGGGGCCCCTAAAAATTGCCAGATTGAGGGGTTGGAACACGCAAGAGGCTACAGGAAGTGTGGGATATAATACCATAGAGAATCTGGGGTTAGCCAACATTTGAGATTTTACAATACCCGTGAGTGGATATTAAAAAATTACTTGAAAGTAAAGGTACCTTATTATTGTGTTGTCCTGTTGTGAGAGAGAATGAGTGAGAAAGACATATTAAATAAAGTGAGTATGAGTGAATGAAAGTATATGTAATATAGATTGTTGATTTAAAGTTTAACTTTATTTTCTGGAGGGAAGTGGATTGTATTATAGTATTGTAGAGGAAAGATTTTCTGTGCTGTGAAGGGTGGGTGGTATTCAAATTGTTGGAGGAGTGGGTTATGTGGGATCTCAGCACATCACTGTAAAAACAAGTGATTGGCATTTTTCAGAATCATTAAAACTGACAATTACGCACCGCACAAGGTTCTTTGCCTTCTATTTATTTCCCAAAATAATACATATGCATAACCCCAGCACTTCCCATCCCCACTTTGTATTAAAATGCAGTTATTAGTCTTTCACGCATGCACAATTCTTCTCTTGAATTGGGTCATTGGTCTCGAATTGGGTCGGTGGTCCCAGGGATAAAGTCAGGAAGGTCTTTGTCAGGTCTCTGTGACCCTCTGGCAGGATCTAAGGCCCCCTGCTTTGTAATGGATTAACATAGAGTCCAGGTGCTGAGCATTGTTCTATTGGTTTCACTATGTTCCTATAATGGTTCACATGCTCCGCTTCTTTCTACAAATGAGCTCATAAGATAACAATTAACTTTAGCTTAAGCATCTAATAATCATTAACCTATTGTTGGTGTATCTAACTTCAATATGAATTGGTTCTTAACTCTTTCAAATCATGATTCACCTGTTTTCCCCATAGTCCCCTTTTCCGCCCCCATATTGTTGCCACCGGACAGCCTTGCTTATCAGGGTTGTCAGGGACATGTAGAGGGAAGGCGTGTAAATGTGCCCCTTGCATGGGGCAGTTGGGAATGGGGAAAGCTTGTTGCTAGGGAGGTGTGGCATGACAACACCTCACCTCCAATCAAGTTGCAAGAAAGTCTCCACCAATGGACAGCAAAGAAGAGTTGACTGGCAGACTTTAGGAGAGGCCAGGGTTGGCTGATAAAACACCAGGGGTATAAAAGGCAGAGCAGCCATTTCGTGGCCAAGCTTGTGGCAGACACACTCCCAACACTGCCCTTTTTCCTTATTTAGTCCTTTGTTGTATTTGTTAAGGTTTAATAAACCTTTGAAAATTTTAAAGTGAATGGTCGTTTCTCACATTGATAACTCTCAACTCTCCTCTGAAGTCTGTGTAGAGAGACAATATCCTTTTTCTGATCAGGAGACTAATGGTAGCCTGCTCTGAAATGGGATAAGTCAACCAAACAGCTCACTGGCCAAAAAAGCACTGCTCTCTCTCTTATTACCTGATGTCAACTTGTTCCCAAGCAATTACATTCAACAATTAAAAAAAAAACAACCTCTTCTTGGTTTAATCTGCTTATGAGAGGATCTGACAAGCATCAAAGACCCACACTAGGATCAGGGAGAGAAGAGCAAGCCCTTCCCTTACAGCAGCAACATGTTGGATTGGCTCAGCCACTCAGACCCATAACTTCAAACTGCCAGGAGGGATGAGGAGAGGTTTTGGAGCTTAAGAGTGCTTAATTACACCAATGAAATCCAGTCCAAATGCAGGCTCTATCGGACTGCTGTTACTTATATTTAATTCTATTAACCAAGTGTCCTAGGTTACAATATAAAGATGTATTCTATTCCCATCCTCAAGAGCTGTTAAAACCAGGAGGGGCATTGTTTTTCCTTATCTCCTGTTAAAGGGCCCATCAATGTCTTGCCACATGACTCAGAGATAACTCCCTCCAGGAGCCATTTCTGTTTAATGGACCCACCATATGACTCAGAGAATGATAACAGCCCATTGTGAGATGCTCCGCCCAGGGGGAAGGAGCTTAGCACCCCCACCTGGATATAATCAGGGGTTTGGGACAGAACAAGCAGCCCTTATCCACTGGTTTCCAGAGGACAAGAGCTACCGGATCTTTTCTACAGGATCATCACTTCAACAAGATAATTTCATTTGGACTGCTACCACCACCACAACTAGAAGGGTATCAGGTTGTATTTTGACTCTGTTAGTGGTTTTTCTTTTGTATTACTGCATGTAATTTGGGTTTTCTTCCCTTTTCCTAACAAATTGTATTTCTGACTTAGAGTCTCTCACTGGTTTTGCTTTCAAACCAGAACACCAAGTAAATAAATCTGCAGTTGTGTTCTGGGCAATACAGGGAGGGATGACCTGTTAACCCCTGTGCAGAAGGGAGGGAACATCAGGAAGGTCATAATGTATGGTTGTGTTCGAGGGTCCCAGGATGAGGGAAGGGATGAGAATCTTGATTCCATGTTTCAGAAGGCTCTTTTATTATATTATGATATTAAATTATATTAAAATGCTATACTAAAAAGAATAGAAAGAATCCATCAGAAAGCAGGAAAGCACAGGAATGGAATGATAACAAAATCTTGTGACTGCTCACAGCCTCAACACAGGTGGCTGTGATTGGTCATCAAGTGAAAACAATCCACATGGACCAATCGGAGATGCACCTGTTGCATTCCACAGCAACAGATAGTTACCGTTTACATTTCTTTCCTGAGGCTCCTCAGCTTCTCAGGAGAAAATCCTGGCAAAAGGATTTTTCAGAAAATATCATGGTGACAATAATGGGTATGTTATAAATACATATTATAATATTGGCTTTTCACAAGTATTAGGATGGATGCTATATGTATGTTAAAAAACTTTGCTATAAAGATATAGTTTTTTATTTCTGCTATTAACTAAACTTAGATATAGTAGTGAAATAGCTGATATAGTTATGCTTGTGATAAGTGAACTGCCTGTTTGGTTGGTATAACATCCAATGAACATATGATGGAGATCCCTGCTACTGACATGCTAATTATCAGCACCGACCATCTGTAGAAAATATGGCCCAAAGCCCAATCTGGAGGTGATAATAAGATTGGACCAAGACCACAGCCAAGAACTACACTTGCTCTAAAAGGGTGGACCCAAGGAAGAGCCATGCTCAACTGCTCTTGGAACATATAGTCTGGGGAAAAGTTCAAATATGCATAATTGTTTATGAGTATTCAATAGGCTGATGCAGTAGGAAAGGTATGTAAAGGGCTTCTCCGAAGTAGCAGGTGTGCCCTTGGCTGAATGCCAAGCACCTGGCCGTAAAAACTTTGCATTTTTGTCTTTGTCTCCTATTGTCCTTTATTAAACTTTCACATTTTTCCAGGAGAGTGAACCTCGTTTTTCACAATTAAGCAATTTTTCTGTGTCCTGGATTGCCAAGCAAATTG
>NW_024528809.1:0-830 GCF_017590135.1 Pyrgilauda ruficollis | reverse complement strand
ATCCACCCAAAATCCACTAAAATCCACACAAATCTCATAAAAATCCATCGAAATTCCATCCAAAGTCCACTAAAATCCCACAAAATCCACCCAAATCCACCAAAATCCCAAAAAAAACCACCAAAATTCCACTCAAAATCCACTAAATCCAACAAAACTGCCCCAAAATCCCTGACATTCCACCAAAATCCCCTCAATTCTCCCGAAATTCTTTCAAAACCCCACCAAAATCCCCCAAAATTTCAAGAAATCCCCCTTGACTCCAAAAAATTCCCATTGTCACCTAAAATCCTCAAAATCCTCCCAAAATTGCCGAATTCCAACCTAAAATCCCCAAATGTTCACCTAAAATCCCCCAAAATCCCCAAATTTTCACCTAAAATCCCCCAAAATCTCCACATTTTCACTTAAAATCCCCCAAAATCCCCACAAAATTCCAGAACATTCAGCTAAACCCGCTTGAAATTCCCAAAATCCCATTTTTTCCCCCATTTCCGTCCCCACCTGCAGCTGCTGCTCCCTCAGCCCCTCCAGGCTCTCGCTGCCCCTCCTGCCGGGCTCTTTTTGCCCATTTTTCCCCCATTTCTCCCCATTTTTCTCCCCATTTCTCCCCATTTTCCCCATTTCTCTCCCCAATTTTCCCAATTTCCCCGTTTTTCTCCCCATTTTTCCCCCCACCTGCAGCTGCTGCTCCCTCAGCCCCTCCAGGCGCTCGCTGCCCCTCCTGCCCGGCTCTTTTCCCTTTTCTGCCTCAAACTGGCGCTGGCAATTCTCCTGCTGCTGCCCCAGGGCCAGCGCCACCTCCACCAGCGAGCTCATCAGCTTCAGGG
>NW_024528808.1:0-830 GCF_017590135.1 Pyrgilauda ruficollis | reverse complement strand
CAAAATCCCTCCCTCAAAAACCCCAAATTCTCCTCAAAGACCCCCAAAATCCCTCCCTTAAAAGCCCCAAAATCCCTCCCTCAAAAAACCCAAAAATCTCCCTAAAATACCCCAAAATCCCCTCAAAAAAACCCCAAATTTCCTCCTCAAAAACCCCCAAAATCCCTCCCTCAAAAGACCCCAAAATCCCCCCAAAAAAACCCAAAATTTCCCTTAAAAAACCCAAAATCCCTCCCTCAAAAAAACCCCAAAATCTCCCCCTCAAAAAAACTCCAAAATCTCCCCAAAAAACACCAAAATTTCCCTAAAAAAACCCCAAAACTCCCTCAAAAAACCCCAAATTCCTCTCAAAAGACCCCAAATTCCTCCCAAAACAGAAATTACCCCCCCAAAACCCCAAATTCCTTTCCCAAAACCCAAAATTCCCTCCCCAAAAAAAACCCCAAAGCCCCAAAATTCTCCAAAATCCCCTAAAAATTCCCAAAATTCCCCAAAATCCCCCAAAATCCTCACCTGCTTTTGGGGTTCGGGGCATCACCGGCAGCTGGAGATTCTGGGAGGGGGAGGGGAAACATTGGAAGGTGCCCCTCCCCCAAATTTGGGGTCTCAGGACCCCCCCACCCCACCCTAAAACCCTTTGGGGACCCCTCCCCAATTTGGGATCACCCCAAAACTTGGGGGTCCCTTCCCCTCAAAATTTTAGGGTCCCTTTAGTCCCCCCACCTCAATTTTAGGCTCTAAATTTTTGGGACCCCTCCCCATTTTTGGGGTTTTTCCCTCCCCAAAATTTGATCCCCCACCCAAATTTGGGGTCTGACCCCCCCCCCCCC
>NW_024528807.1:0-834 GCF_017590135.1 Pyrgilauda ruficollis | reverse complement strand
TAAATAGTGGTGCAGATAATTCCAGCATGGATAATGTGTTATTTACAAAGCACGTTATAGTAGGCCAAAATTAATCCAGAACTTCCTCCCATCTCCAATTCTGTCCATTAAGACCTGAGTTATTTTAATTGGAATAAGGTCAGCCTATATGAAAGAGTTTGCAAAATGAGATTTAAATTTGTTACAGAGTACAGTAGAAGCCAAAGGGTCACTCTTAGGCAACTGAGCTGGATTTTGAACTAAGGAACACAGGGATTACTCTGATATTGGGGAGCACTAGACCACAAGAATAGCAGAGACAAAATTAAAGACCATTAACTTTTTCAGCCACAGAGACAAAAAAGAGACTCTGTTAAAAACAAGCAAACAAACAAGCAGAAACAAGTGCACAATGAAAAGAGAGGAGTGGCACTTACCTCCAGGAGCAGAGAAAGGCAGGAAAATAGAATTCTTCCTTTGTGATCACTGCCATGGTTTAACTCCAGATGGCAACTAAACACCATGCAGTTTCTTGATCTCCACCCTCACTCTGGCCCCTGCCCAGCCCCACACGGGGATGGGGAGGAGACCTGGGAATAAAACCTAAAACCTGGGGGCTCAGATAAGGGCAGTTAAACAACTGAAACAGAATTTAATTTAATAATAGCAACGATTGTAACAGGAAAGGAAGCAAGGACACAAGAGAGAGAATAAAACCCAAGAGAAACAAAGGCTGCCCAGGGATTCCATTGCCCAGCAGCCATGCCAGCCCATCCCCAGGCAGGCAGCTGGGACTCCTGGCCAGCTCCGCACTTTCCATATTGGATGTGACCTTCCATGGATGGAAATCCCTTT
>NW_024528806.1:0-843 GCF_017590135.1 Pyrgilauda ruficollis | reverse complement strand
TGTTTTGTTTTGTTTTGTTTTTAATGGGTGGATGAGGCTGACATGTGCCTGAAGCTGTACAAAGCTCTCTTGGATTCACTGGTCCCAGCATGGTTCCAGGTTTGCTTTCTGTGTCACAATCTCTGGGATTCAGCTGGAAAACCATAGGAGATCACTCAGCCTGTGGGGCCAGGGCAGTGTCATCCCCCAGCCTTTGCTTTTGCTCCCTAAAAAGCAGGGCCCCCCAAGGACATTGAGTCCTGGCCCTCACAGAGCCACCTCTGTGAAGAGAAACCCATTGGGACACATTTCCCCTTCAGCTGTAGGAGCTGCTGAACAGCTGGAAAACACAGAGGGTGAAATCCAGGGTGGAATTTTACAGCCAGCTCCAAGGGGAGGTGACCCAGGCACCCACCCCACTGTCACAGGGACAGCCACACACCCTCCAGCAGCCCCACTCCCTCACAGCAGCACGCCAGAGCATCTCAGCCCCTGCTTGGTGCCACCAGGACAAGAATCTGGACCATGCAAACTCCAGCTATCCAAAGTGAGATCCCTGTCCCCCTGATGGTGACAGGAGTGCTGCTTTTTATTCACTGAGAGCCCAAGTGGGCCCCAAATCACGCTGGCATTATGTTATGATAATGCTGGAAGTATTATAAATGCTCTGTGTGCCAGACAAATCCTGGAGCAGGCTTCCAAATCCCCTCCAAATCCCCTCTTGTGTCTCTACATTCATCCATTCATGAAATGCAGAGCACAGCCTCAGCATCCATCCTTCTGCTCCAGGGCTCTTTCCAGCTCAATGGAAGGTGAGGCAGACTTGGGGTGTTTCTCCTGGATTAACCTTTTTTTTTTTTTTTT
>NW_024528805.1:0-831 GCF_017590135.1 Pyrgilauda ruficollis | reverse complement strand
CCAAAACTGCCCCAAAACAGTCCCAAATCAGCCCCAAAATAGCTCCAAATTAACCCCAAATTAACCCCAAAATGTCCCCAAAATAGCTCAAAAATAGCCCCAAAAATAACACAAAAATACCCCAAAATAGCGCCAAAATATTCCCAAAATAGCCTCAAAATATCCCCAAAAACAGCCCCAGAAGAACCCAAAACCATCCCCAAAATACTCAAAAATAGCCCCAAAAGAGCCCCAAATTAACCTCAAAATGTCCCCAAAGTAGCTGCAAAATAGCCCCAAAATAACCACAAAATAACCCCAAAATAGTCCAAAAATAGCCCCAAAATAGCCCCAAAAATAACACAAAAATACCCCAAAATAACCCCAAAATAGCCCTGAAATAGCCCCAAAATAGCCTAAAAATGTCCCCAAAATAGCCCCAAAAATAACACAAAAATACCCCAAAATAACCCCAAAATAGCCCCACATTAGCCCTAAAATAGCCCCACAATATCCCCAAAATAGCCCCAAATTAACCCCAAAAATGTCCCCAAAATAGCTCAAAAATAGCCCCAAAAATAATACAAAAATACCCCAAAATAACCCCAAAATAGCCCCAGATTAGCTCCGAAATAGCCCCAAAATAGCCCCAAAATACTCACAAAATAACCCCAAAATAACCCCAAAATCACCTCAAATTAACCCCAAAAATAGCCCCTAAATAATCCCAAAGTAATACAAAAACACCACAAAATAACCACAAAATAACCACAAAATAGCCCAAAAATACACAAAAATAGCCCCAAAACAGCCCCAAATTAGGCCCAAAATAACCCAAATATAGCCCCAAAA
>NW_024528804.1:0-831 GCF_017590135.1 Pyrgilauda ruficollis | reverse complement strand
CATCATAAATAACAATTTTCTTTCCCTACAACATACAGAAGAAATTAAGCAGAAATTAATTTTGTTTTAATAATCTCTGTTGATGTCCTTGCACAGCTGCTGCCCTTACCAGTGCTTATTCCCAACCCACAGCATTAAGGAAGACTTAGCACAAAAAAACTACCCCAAACACCCAAAGAAAACTTCCAACAGCACAATTCCTTCCTCTTTGTCAGGTTTCTGCCCTGGAGGTAGTGGAGCAGGAGGTTTTTTAGCTCTTCCCCTGCACTGGGATTGCACTGCACTCTCTCCAGCTGTGTGCAGCCTTCCTTCCAAGCTGTTTGTGGCGTAGGAAAATTCCAAGAGGAAAGCTGCTCTCCTTACTTATCCTGCTGGGAACATTGGACCTGACGCTTTCGTAAACTACATTCATAGACTCAGCTGCATTCCTGTTCTTAAAAACCCACAACTTTCTAGGGGGGAATTATTTGGAAAGACAGAACAGTGTCAGGCTCACTGATATATTCACAACAGCCTGCATTACCACGCAGTGCTTATTTTATCTATCCAGTAGCATATCACAACGACAAGCCTGTTTTCTTTACTATCTCATCTGAGGGGAAAACCCTGAACAGTGTCTTAACTGTGCTGAAGAACACTCAAGCGACAAATGTCAATTTATCCACCCATGTTACAGCGAGCCATCAGAAACAAACTGAAAGGGACAAGATCGAGCACTTGTCCACTTAACCGTGTGCATTTCCTAATAAGAATAAAAGGCAGACCTGCGGCAGGAGGGGAAGCCGGGCAGGCCGGAGAACGGGGCGCTGAGGGGCGCGGGCCGCCCCCGCC
>NW_024528803.1:0-831 GCF_017590135.1 Pyrgilauda ruficollis | reverse complement strand
CTAATTACCATGTGAGGTGAGGACAGGCATGGCCAGGGGTTGAATATGCATAAAAAAGTTGTGCAATGTAATGCATATAGAACATCTTTGTGAATAAAGATGTGGGTCAGACCGAGGCTCGGGGCACAAGTTTTCATGAGAACTATCTCGCTTGTGCTGGACGCTGACAATACATACCCACTTCATAACTACATCAGGTTGTGAAGTCTATTTATTCTGCATATCGCTTCAGCAGAACCTGTGTATTCTAAAAAAAAAAAAAAAAGATGCAACAGCAGCCATGATTACAGATCAGTTTTTTCACTAAAAAGCTTGATTCTATGTTGAGACAAAAAGACCAAATTAGGCAACAAATTTATTTTTTTAAAATAAAGCAGTAGCTCACAGAACCATTTACATCCCACAATTTCACTGATGTAAGGCAAATCAGCTATGTAAGCTTAATTCAGCCAGGCTACTAGATACTAGAGTGTCAGAGTTTTAGGGCAGGTTGTTGTTAGGTCAGTTACAGTGAGACAAACTAATTTAGGAGTAAAGTCAGTCCCCCCGCCTATAAATACCCTACCATTACTGCATTCACTTTATGTTTAACTCCTCTAGCTGAGCTTAAACTGAAGAAATCTTATTTTGGTGTCCTGATTTTAGCTGCCTGCTTACCATAGCTCTTTGACACCACTGAACACACTCAGTGTGTAGAGATGACTGATCAACCCATTTCTCCCCCTTCCCTAGTTTATAACTATCATGCTTATAGTCCCTAGAAAAAGAATAAACTCCCCTGATGCTATACTCAACATGATACAAAAGGGTGTCCTGGGTTGACTATATGAT
>NW_024528802.1:0-831 GCF_017590135.1 Pyrgilauda ruficollis | reverse complement strand
ATTCTCCATCAGTCTCTAATACATTTTATATGGCTTGGGAAATCCTGTTAACAGGAAAGGGAAACAGAGGGAAGGATGGCAAGAAGAGCTTTTTCTTTATGAACAGTTGTAGCATAAATCTATTCTCCTGACTACATAAACCTGACAGCTTCTTTTTTTTTCTCAGTGCCAAGGACCAAAGTGAGTTAAGAATTGTCTGTGTTTGTCAGTCAAAGGGATGTGTTGGGTCCAAAGGTGATACAAAAAGTAACATTTCAACTCCTAACTTCCCCTGCAATTCCTTTAGTCAGCTCCAGTTTAAGGAAGGAAATTCATCCTGTGGTACAAATGTTAGTAATAAATGTGCTCTGTGTGGGTTGGTTTGGATCATAAGACTTAGCAAAGGAAAACTTAGCTGCAAGATATATAAAACATACTTTTATGCACATTTAATTTTGGCAAGAAGTGTTTTATTACCCACGTGGCAAGACAAATTAGAATAAATGGCCACCTCTGACTTTATCCTCCACTGTTATTAATCTTGTGTCTCTGCAGCCACTGTGCGAGCACCAGAGATTTGTAACTGGAGACTGCAGCTACTGAAATCATGAAGATCAACTGGGATATTAGTGTGAGATCAAACTGGCATTGATTAGTAACTGCAGTGTCTGGAGTAAGTGAGGCGTTCTCAGAGAGATTTTTTTAGCTTTATTCCAGCACTGCAATTGCTCAGTGCACTTTCATTCTTATCCATAGACAAATACATCAATGAGATTTTGTCTTTAGGAAGCTTTGGGCCAGAAAGTAAATTTTAATTGATTTCTGCCTGTTGGAACCCAGGGCACAGGGAAT
>NW_024528801.1:0-832 GCF_017590135.1 Pyrgilauda ruficollis | reverse complement strand
CATGAGCATCCCATGAAGAAAAAGGACATTTAAAACCCAAATTATTTCAATTAAAGCCAGGAAGTTCAATGTGACAAGTGGAAATAAGCAGACTTTGCAAACAAGATGCCCTTGGCCCACTGAGACCTGCTGGGAGGTCTCTGCCTCAGGTTTTCTCTTCAAATGGAGCCCTTTACAAGGGAAAAGAAATCAGGAAGGGATCTTCAGATGGGGATGGGCACAGTTCCTCAGACTTCTCCATTTCACACTGTCCCTCCTTTTTCTCTGAAAGAGGCCAAGATACCAACTTCCCAAGCAAGCTAAGGCACCGTGGCAGCTCTGGAATGCATTTCTTATTATAATTCTAACCGTGTCTTCTTTTGCTCTGTATTTTTGCAGCTATTTCTAATATCACAAATATTTGTGTTGCCCTGATTTTCTGAGACTCTTGTCACATTCTCAGCTGCCATCTGCTCATGATGCCATCTCAAGGAGGTCACTATGTGGAGAAGCAGAAGCTCTTGGAGGATTTGCACCAGATTGGGAGTCCCATGATGTAAAACTCATCTTTAGCCCATCCATCTGAACCTCATCCTCCTCACTGGCACACACCAGCAGCAGGAAAGGCTGTGGCAAGGGATGGGGTCTTGTCCCTGTCCCCCAAAGTTAGCCCTGCTCCAGGCTCCTGGCTGTGAGCCCTCTCCTGCTCTGGGATGGGTCAGCCCTGATTGTGGAGCATCAAAAGTCCTCTAGAGCTTCCCTCTCACCAGGGGGAGCGAGACACTTTCAGGAAAGGGATGACTGAATTCCCTTCAGAGGTGATTTGACACCAGAACTGGATCTTTCCTCGTCT
>NW_024528800.1:0-839 GCF_017590135.1 Pyrgilauda ruficollis | reverse complement strand
TTGAAGTATTTCTTACTTTTACATTAGTTTGCTGGACCATTAATTAAACTAATAATGTGTTATTTTTTATTTGATTTTCACACAATTTATGTCCTTTTGGTTGACCATAAAAAAATTGGTATGTAAAAGCTCGCACTTGTCTTTTGGAGTCTTACTCTAATTTACCAACTTGATCTTAGTGCTATAAGTAGAATATAAATATCCTTGAGCAGAGCCAACATTAAGTGTGAATGAACTGGTGGTTGTCTGGGGCAAGACTGTGAGTGGTGGTAAAAGCATGGTGGTGACCAAGCAAGAAAACTCCATCTCTTAATATTGGCCATGTCTGTGTTTGGCCTTCACTGGCTCAGGGATATTAACTAAACAGATGGAGGAACACAGGAACCACTCAAGTGGTCCTAAGTGACAGGAATGAATATGTGCTGCTTAGTCCCTAAAATAAATGACAACAACTATGCTCTCTGCATCTTGGTTTGGTCAAGCATCTGACCCCATCCATGTTGGGAAGAGAGACCATGCAAATATGGGGCCCAGCAGGAAGGATGGTGATGGCTTTAGAGGGTGCCTGAAGACTTTCCATGCTCCCTGACTTCTACGTCTTCCTGCTTGGCAGCTCTGCATTTTCTGTGTGTCACAAAGCAGGTGTTTTGAGGGTTAGGAGGAACACACTGGGGGCAGAAGCAGATGGCATCCTGCTAGGCTGACATTTGTCTTTGGGAAAGAAGCAGTAATTATTCTTCATAGCATCCTTATTGCTGTGCATATAGAATACAGCAAGACATTGCATTGGAATGTAGTGGAGACCTTGAAGCAGAATTGTCGCCCTGATTTTGTAAGAC
>NW_024528799.1:0-20561 GCF_017590135.1 Pyrgilauda ruficollis | reverse complement strand
ACAAATGAATATCAGCACGATTATCAGTTGGGCCTCCCACTCCAGACCCTTAGGAAGTAGGAAAGCATCCTCAACAAGAACACTCTGCTCCCATCCTGTCTCACTCTTTCCTGTACGAATCCTTCGCTCCCTCTCTCCAAGACATGTTCTGAAGTGAAATATAGAACCTCATGATATTTTCTCATGACACAATCCATGGTGTCCCCAAGGATTTTCCCTTTCCCCACACAAGTCTTTCTGCAGCTCATGGTCACCCTTCCCAGCGGACAAGGGCCAGGCCCTACTCCATACAACAGATCACAGTTTCCTTTCCTAACACAAGGTTCAACACGAACGTTGCTTATCCTACCCAGCAATGACACTCCATAAAAATCCATGTTGATGATGGTATCACCAACACAGTGCATAAGAGATGCTCTGCTGCCGACACCTCAAGTTTTGTAATGCTTCCTTACGGGGAATACAATTCTCAAAGTTGATGCTGGAACCTCTAAACAGCAATAGCATTGATTTTGTGCTTCAAGATAAAAAACTGTGGCAAGAGCACTATTCTAATACCTGATACTGCCTGTGGTGGAGAATGTTTCTAGAGAATTGGTGGGGAAAGGTGATTCTTGGATTTTGGAGGCTATTTTTTTTTGTTCATTACAAAAGAGAAAATCTCCATTTTTAAAGCCCCTCTAAGTATTGATCAGTGATGTAACTATTGATGCAAAATTTGAGAGAACATTTAAGAAGGACAATGTACTTCACACTACATCTCTGGTCAGAAATGCAAATCCTGAAGAACGTGGGCTGCAGGAAAACAACATATAAATTTCCCTTTTGAAACACATACATTGGGTCACACATTTCTCCCTCAATGCTTTATACTACTAATCAGAACATGATACTTGCAAAAAATCATAGGAAGATCATGGGAAATATCTGCCACAACTACCCTGTTTTCTAATTTAGTCTCAAGTAGAACGACAATAGAGAACTTTTGTCCTGCAATATTCACTTTTCACCATGCATCATACCTTCACATGACCATAATCAAAAAGTGGAGAGCAATTTTCAACAAAAAGACAAATGAAAATCAGCCAGCAAATCAACAGTCAGCAAAGGCAATGAGGTCGTATACAGCCACTGCGAGACTGTCATGAACACAGCCTGGCTGTCTTGAACTCCTTCACTCAACTCAGGTGGTAATGCCGCACATCAAAAACAGAACCCCTTGCTGTCTGCAAATCTCACCTCTCCGGCCATCTCTTGTCGCACAGAATAGTAATTTAATTCTAGAGTGCAACTACTCAGGTTTAGAGGACCAAACCGCACCTGCCTACAATAACTGCTCGAGGATGCTGCCTTATCTATATTCTGGACCCACCCCAGAAAGAGCTGGGGCTTCCAGCAAGCTCTCCGTGACAGATGCAAACGTGCCATTGTCATTCTCAAGGACCGGCTAGGTACCCAAGATCCATAAGTCTTGGGAACTCAGCCCGCCTTCAAACAGCAGCTTCTCAAGAGGGCGGATAAAAAGGAGCAGAGAAACCGACAAAGAGGGCGTCCCCTTATCCCTCGCTTCCATTTGTATCTCATATAAACGAAACTCTTCATAGTCCACGTTGCCCGCCAAATGAATTTCACCCGTCCTCGCATTTAAAAGGAAGCTGTTCATCCCCTTTTCAGGAAAAGTATTGCTCACGCTAAAAGTTACTTCACCATTACTTCCCAAATCCGGATCCGTGGCATTCACCCTCACCACCAGCGTTCCCTCCGTAGCGTTCTCCGGCAGCTGCACTTTATACACAGACTGGTTGAACTGGGGCGCGTTGTCATTTGCATCCTCAACCGATATCACCAGCTCCATGGTGCCCGTCAGAGACGGCCGGCCCCCGTCACTCGCTGTCAGCACCAACCGGTGCACGGGAATCGTCTCGCGGTCCAGAGATTTCGTGAGTACCAGAAAGAGGGATTCTCGGGCCGTGCTCACCTCGCCGCTGTAGAGCCCCACGCGGAACGGGCCCTTGCCCCGCGGCTCCCACAGCTCGTAGCGCAGCCACGCGTTGTAGCCCGAGTCGGCGTCCACGGCGCGGATCTTGGCCACCACCTGCCCCGCCGGCGCCCCCCACGCCGCCCACGCCCACAGCGTGCCCGACGCCGAGCCCGCCCCCGCCGCCGCCGCCGCCGCCTCGGCCGCCACGGCGCCCGCCTCCGGGGCCGAGCCCGCGGGCGGCAGCAGCGCCGGCGCGTTGTCGTTCTCGTCCAGCACGAAGAGCTGCACCGTGGCGTTGCCGCTCAGCGGCGGCTGCCCCGCGTCCACCGCGCGCACCTCGAACTGCAGCACCTGCAGCTCCTCGTAGTCCAAGGGCTGCAGCGCCCACAGACGCCCGCTCTCCGCGTCCACCGACACGTAGCTCGACGCCGGCCGCCACCCGCCGCCCGACGACGACGACGACGACCCCGCGGCCGCGCCGCCCACGCCCGCGCCGCCCTCCCACACCGAGTAGCTGACGCGCCCGTTGCCCGCCTCGTCCGGGTCCCGCGCCCACAGCCGCGCCAGCTCCGCGCCCGCCGCGTTGTTCTCCCGCGCCAGCACCGTGTACACGGCCTGCGCGAACGCGGGCGCGTTGTCGTTCACGTCCGACACCGGCACCCGCAGCCCGCGGCTGGCGCGCAGCGCCGGCGCCCCGCCGTCCTCCGCACGCACCTCCACCTCGTACTCCGACACCCGCTCCCGGTCCAGCGCCTCGCGCAGCACCAGCGAGTACGAGCCCGCGAACGTCGCCTCCAGACCGAACGGCGACGCCGGCCACACCCAGCACCGCACGCGCCCGTTCTCCCCCGAGTCCCGGTCCGACACGCTCAGCAGGGCCACCACCGTCCCCACCGACGCATCCTCGGGCACCGGCACCGACAGCGACGTCACCCACACCTCCGGCGCGTTGTCGTTCACGTCCAGCACCTCCAGCACCACCTTGCAGTGACCCGACAGTGGGGGCGTACCCTTGTCTGTCCCTTGAATTTGTAGTTCGTATAAAGTAACTTCCTCGAAGTCTAGGGCGCCTGACAGTCTGATCTCTCCACTATTTGCATGGATGCTGAATAAAGTTCCTGCTGAGGGTGGAACAACAGTATCGATCTCATATATAATTTCACCATATATTCCCGTGTCGGAATCTGTGGCACTCACCCGCGCTACAAGCGTCCCCTCTAATGCGTTTTCGGACAAAACTACGTTATACACGGACTGGTTGAACTGGGGCGGATTATCGTTAACGTCTAGAACCGAGATCACCAGCTCCATGGTCCCCGTCAGAGACGGCCGGCCCCCGTCACTCGCTGTCAGCACCAACCGGTGCACGGGAATCGTCTCGCGGTCTAGAGATTTCCTGAGCACCAGAAACAGGGACATACTGCGAGAGTTGCTGTTTTCTTCCTCTATTCTAAAATGCTCGCTGGGACTGAGTGTATAGGAGAGCTGCGCATTCGCTCCGATATCCGCATCCGTCGCGCCCTCCAGCGGGAAACGAGACCCTGGCGGAGTAGTCAGTTCCGCGATGCTGAGGTTTTTGCTAGGAGAGCTGCGCATTCGCTCCGATATCCGCATCCGACGCGCCCTCCAGCGGGAAACGAGACCCGGGCATTGTAGATAACTCTGCAATGCTGAGGTTTTTGCGGGCGGCGGGGAAGACGGGGGCATTGTCGTTGATGTCGGTGACCTCCAGCTGCACATGGAAGACGCGCAGCGGCCGCTCCAGCAGCACCTCCAGGCGCAGCGCGCACGGCGCGCTCTTGCCGCACAGCTCCTCCCGGTCGAGCCGCGAGCTCACCAGCAGCGCGCCGCTCGCCCCGCTCACCTCCACGCTCGCCCGCCGGCCCTGCGCCACCAGCCGCAGCCGCCGCGCCTCCGCCTCGCCCGCCTCCAGGCCCAGGTCCTGCGCCAGACGGCCCACCACCGTGCCGGCCTTGGCTTCCTCCGGCACCGAGTAGCGCACCTGCCCGCCCGCCAGCGCCCAGGCCGCCTGCAGCAGCACCAGCACCCGCAGCACCGCCGCACAACAGCGCTCGCCCATCCTCCCGGCCGCCGCCGCCGCCGCCGCCGCCGCTGTGGCTGCCGGCCCCGGCCCGGGCCCCGCACGGCTCCCCGCCGCCGCCCGCACGCACCGGCTCTGCTGCCCGGCCCGCGCCGCCCCCCCGCGCTCACAGCCGGGCTCTCCGCCGCACCGGGGCGGAGCCGCCCACACGGAGCCGTTCCTGAGCCTGCAGCGACACCGTGCGCTGCTCCGCCGCCGCACACAGAGGCGACAGCGCCTCTGCCTCCGCTCCGTCTTGGCCATCTCCGCTGCTGTTTCTTCCTACTACGATTTTCTTTCTTTTTATTATTCATGTTTTGTATCGCTCGCTGTTTCCCTGTAAACAATCCTTCATGTCTTGTTCTTACTTCGTCTGTCTTACTTCATGTTTCTTTCTTCATTCAATTCCCTCTTTTTATTCCTTTCTTTTCCCTTATCTGTCCTACTTTCCCCCCGTCTTTCTATTCTTCTTTTTTCTCCCTCTCCGTCTTCTTTTCCTTCTTTTTCTTCTTCGTCATTGTCCTGTCGCTCCCCTTCCTTTACTACGTTTTTTTTTTCTGTTTCCATCCTCCACCATTTTTAGCCGCACTGGAAAGGTCTCAGTTGCCTCCAGCAGCGCGGCACTGATCATCGAAGTCGGAGTCATCAGCGCCGATGCTGTGACCATGATGGAGTTTTGTTATGTACCAATACGAACTCTGTCGGCAGAGGTAGGTGCGTTCCGGTCATCTGCTGTATCGTCTCTTCTATTTTTCTGTCATGTACTTTTCTCCCTCACTTCCCTTCTGGCTTTATTTTTACTTGCATAAGCTCCTTACTTGCTTTTAAATCTTCTTCTTTCGTCCATTTCCTATTTCTTTTTTGCCCTTCTGTTCTCTCTCTTTCCCTTCTATTTCCTTGTTCTGTTTTCCTGTCTTTTCTTTCCTACTTATCCATGTCCTGTTTTGCCCCCTCCTCTGCTCATTCCACCTTGTCTATTGTTCTTCTTTTTTTCCATGGCCAAAATGTTTTCAACGTGCTCACAACGAACAATGTAAATGTCCTTTGGAAAAAGATCTCTTTTTTTTTTTTTTTTTTTTTGACACTGATTCCTTCAAGTCCATATTTAATTTTTTAATCTTCTTTTCTACTTCTTTCTTCCTGTCTCTTTTTCTTCTCTCTCTCTTCCTTTATCTTTGTTTTCTTTCATCATTCTTTGCACCATGATATTGCCTTTCATGTTTTCTGCTTCCATCCTTGTAACTTCCCTTCATTTTTTTCTTTCAACAAAATATACTGGAGATATCTGCAGCACCTCTGCCACAAACCACAGACATGCCCTCGGGCCAGAGTTCTCATGTCTCTTCCCTGCTACCT
Organism: Pyrgilauda ruficollis; assembly: GCF_017590135.1. Classification (NCBI taxonomy): domain Eukaryota; kingdom Metazoa; phylum Chordata; class Aves; order Passeriformes; family Passeridae; genus Pyrgilauda; species Pyrgilauda ruficollis. Next base: position 15,144 of record NW_024528799.1, on the reverse strand, counting down.
CCTGTCCCTGTGGATAGGGAACAACGAACAACATATCTGCTTACCTCCCACCCACGCACCTGCAAATTCCCCTCCCTTTAGAACAAAGGCCACACTCTTCAGCCTCCAGTCCTCTCACGGACCTGCAATAGCACAGCAAAGCAGTCAGGTGGCAAAGAACAGCTCTGCTACATCAGAACAGGTTCCACCAACCTCTGACCCAAAAGCCAGAAAAACAGCTGCTGAGACATCTAATGAAAGTGTCTCCAAAGATTCCCAACAACATGGACAAGTCTCTCATTCGGGGAACTTGAACCCATCACAGCCCAGCACAATGATCCTCCAGTGTCACGAAAGCTCAATGACATCACACTCGAGCAATGCTCCTACATTCTATGAAGAGCTCTTCCTCCTGACTCATGTTCCACCTGCAAATCCAACCCAAAGCCACAAATGTAACACCATGGCATTACCACTGAGAATACCTCATGCATGCCCAACAACATCTACCCCAAAAAATACATTAATGTCACTTCTCCCTCTGTCCTTGCTTCCACCTGCTCACCCTGTGCCAGGCAGCAACAGGAAAGGAATGGAAGCAGGCAGTGGTGCTCCAAACCCACAGACCTTTCAATCCAGGCAACTCAGTCGATCCAATAGGAAGATACCACAGCTGAACAGGAACCAAAATACATTTACCTCTCACACACAACTTCTTCAGGTACAAGCAACTCACCTGTAGCATTGCTGGTTACTTTTTCAGGAAAAGAAACGCCAGGACCAGGAGTGTTGGTTTTAAGGGACCGTGCCCCTTGATGTCACCAGCAATTTCCTGTCCCTAGCAAGACCAAGACCAGAGAAATAACCGAGGTAACATTCCAAGAAGGCTGGCACGATACAAATTTGAAAAACCTTCTGTTTGACCGACACCATGCCACACAAAACACAAGCATTATTAGGCATGTATGGCAGGTAATGTCACAAGCAGCAATGTCACAGGCAACAAGAGAGCACAAGAATATGCAGAACTACTGGAGGTCTTGAGAGCATCCCAGGGGAGCAGCCCTATGCACATGGGCTTTTTCTCGAGGCGTGGTACTTATAGTCTTCATCCTATGCCATGTGAAATGAGATCTACATAACTCCTCCACAATGACATCGATTGTGTTCCACCCAGTACCCACATTTTCCTTAGGCAACACTCTTCCCCGCTCAAACTCACCCTCCCCACCTCATGGGTCCAGGCTCTATTTAGTGCCACATGCAGGGACCCTGCCAAAATATCAAACATTGCTAGAACCCAGCAATATGACCCAGCTGTAAACTCTGCTCTGCGTGGGATTCAATTCTTCCTGCATCCTCCTCTTCCCTCACGACTGGCCTAGAGAAAATACTGAGGGCTGCAAAGCCACACAGCAGCTGGCAGGCTCTCCCCAGCCGCCTGCTCACCACCAATGCTTTGCTCCTTTTCAGCAACCTCAGGTGGAAACACCACAAAGCTGTATTTAGAGTTCATGAAGATTCTGTGATTAGAATTGTGACAGCTCTGATCCTAGTCCACACATCTTTATATCATCAAGAGAACCACAGAAAATGCCAAAGCACAAAAAAACTCCCAAGGCCAGCTGAGTGGGAGAATTTGTAGCACATGAAACCAGAGCTGGGCTGCAGTGCAGGTTTGCACCTGCAAATACCAGAAGGAGCCCTGTGTGACATCAGGACAGATCATTTCTCCTGAGGCCGCCTGTGCAGTGCACAAGTAGGGGAAGTGGAGCACATAAAGAATACAGACTCATCGTGTGTCCTTATAAATCCCACCTGAGGAGGAGGCAAGGAACCATCGTGGCAACACCAATGGCTGTGAAAACAGCTGTGAATGCCCAGCACTACACCAGGACAGCAGCTTGAAGAGTTCCCCTTCCACAACAGCATTTCTGAAACAAGCAGCTCATCAGACAACATTGAACATTCTCCATCTCACCAGCTCTTACTAACACATGGCCTACACCAGGCAGCAGCAGCAGCAGCACAGGGGCCTGTCTCTGAGGAAAGATACTGAGAACCTCAAAGGAACATTTGTGAGCATTTCAGTATCACACAGTGTCTCATGATCAGGAAGGTGTCCCACTCCAGACCCTTAGGGCCTGGGAAATGACCCTTGGCAAGAGCATTCTGTTTCTCACACTTTCCTTTAGGGCATCCTCCACTCACCACTCTGAGATGTGTTCCCATGACAAACACAGAGTCTCATATTCTTTTCTTACATCATGACCCATGGCCTTCCCATAGATGTGCTGCCTCCTCAAAACCATGCTTTCCCACTTCGCAAGGTCACCCTCCAGATAAGGAAATGGCCAGGCTCTACTCAGTTGTCACAGACCACAGTTGCCTTTCCTATCTCAAGGCTGAACACAGTTTTTGCTTTTCCGTCTCAACAATGACAGCACAATAACAAACTCAGGGATGGCACCATCAGTGCAGCTTACAGCAGAAACTCTGATGCTGACATTTCTTGTTTTGTAATGTTTCAGCTATCTCAGATGGAAACAAGTCAGACCCGGGAGCAAAACTCTTTCTAAAGATGATATTGGGGCCACTCTACGTGGTGATGACGTTGATGTCATGCTCTGAGAAAAAACCCAAATTGTTGGTGGGAACACCAGTGTAACACACGATAGTTACTGTGTAGGAGAGTGTTATTTGAGACTTGTTGGGGGGAATGGTGGTTCTTTAATTTTTGGGGTTGTTACTTTGTTTCTTCATTACAGAAGAGATCTACAGAAGGGCTTTTGAAATGATGTCACCATTGATGTAAATTTTGAAAGAACACCAAAACAGGCCAATGTATTTCATGCCATTTCTCAGGCCAGGTTCATAAATCCACAACCTTGGGAACAGGTGCAGCAGGAATAGAAAAAACTTTCTTCCTTGTTACACTTTCCTTGGGCCATACCCCTCTGACCCTACACTTTATGCAACTAATGAAAGCAACATAATACGTGGGAAAAGATCGTGGAAACATGGAAATGTTAGTCACACCTTCCCTACTTTCTTAATGAGTCTGGTGGTAGAATGAAAATAGAGAACTTTTGTCCAAGAAAATACAAATATCACCTTATATAAGACATTCTTGTGAGGAGAATTAGAGGAGAACAGTTTTCCATAAGAAACTGGACTAATACCAGCACGGTCAGCAGATAGCAAAGGAAACAAGATAACACATGGTCCCTGGGAACTGCAAATATCTCAACCTACATATCTTCTGATCCTTCAGCAAAATTATCGGATGGAAATGCTACACACAACCAGGCAAGAGTGTCTCCAAACCTGACACCGTGGGGCACCTCTCATCGCAATCAGCAGTGATTTCATTCTACCCCAGAAGAGTTTACAGACAGAGCAGCAAACTGCAGCTGCGGACCATAACTGCGCCAGCCTGCGGCAATAACTCTCTATTCCCCCTAAGGGCACTCGCAAATGAGCCGTTGATATTCCTAAGCACTCGTCGTTCTGCGGCCTTGGAAAAGGGAGCACGGATTCCCGCAGAGCCTGCACACCTGGCGGGACATGAAGGGTAGGACAGGGGAGAAAGACGAGCAAAGCAGTACCACTGACCGTGCCGAGGAGAGCAGAGGGTTCCGACGTTCACGTCCAGCACCTCCAGCTCCACCTTGCAGTGACCTGACAGCGGAGGAATTCCTTGATCTCTCGCTTCAATACGAAAATTAAATACCTTGACTTCTTCGAAGTCTAGGTCTCCCGTGAGGTGAATCTCCCCGGTATTCGCATTAATGGAAAACTTATCTTTTCCACTCAGGGGAATGAAGTTCGTCACGGCATAGGTCACCTCTCTGTTAATTCCATCGTCCGCATCCGTGGCATTCACCCTCGTCACCAGCGTCCCGGCCGCAGCACTCTCTCCCAGCTGCACTTTATACACAGACTGGTTGAACTGGGGGGCGTTGTCGTTCGCATCCAGCACTGAGATCACCAGCTCCATGGTGCCCGTCACTCTTTTATTATTTTACTCTTTTTTTGGCCTTCCATCTGTTTGTTCTTTCTTCTTTTTTGCTTCTTTCTTCTGTTCTTTATTTTCTCCTTTTTCTGCCTGTCCAATTTTTACTGCCTTTTTTCTTTTATTTCCATCCATCTTTTATAACTCTGCTGTCAAAGTGCCGGTGTCCTCCCATGGTGTGATCGAGGCAATGAATGTCGGAGCCGTGAGCTCTAATTACAGGGCATCGCTATCTCCTTTGCACGGGACAGTAGCCAATGGGGAGAGCACAAAAGACCAACTTCCCTCAGCGTCAGAAAAGAACATCTTTTATCCTGGTATTCTCCTTGACATAGCCCCTCTTGATTTCCCCTCTTTGTCACCTTCCTTTCTTCTTTTAGTTTTTTTTTTTCTCTCTCCCCCACTTCATCCCAACTTTTTTGTGTACGGAGATAACATTGCTGTACGTTAGCAAATTTATTTAATGTTTCATCTTTCCTTTTTTCTTTTTCTCTCCATTTCTTTTTCATTCTTTCGTTGCTTTGTTTTCTTTTCTCTTTTTCTTTCCTTTTCCTTGTCCTTCCCTCACTGTCTCTTCTTCCCTCTTTGCCTATTCTCTTTCTCTTTTAATACAGTATTTTCTACATGACTACATCATTCTCGCTATGGAGTGCAGATATACAGTTACACAAAACCTTTTCTTCCTCAATACTTCTCATCGAGGCTTGCACAGGGCTCCTCAGTACCAAGGATACAGAGGTCCTCGACTGCAGAGATCATGCAGAGGAAATGTAGAGAAAATGTTGGTGCATGCTTATAATTTTCTTTTGTCATCACTTCTTTCCTTTCTTGCTCGATTTTTTATTTGCAGAGATTTTTTTTTCTTCCTCTTCCTTTCTCTATTCTTTACTTACCTTTATTTTCTTTCTCTTCCTTTTTTTCATGCCTAACACTATCCTCTTTCATTCCTCTGCATCCATACGTTTTTTCCCCTGTCACAAAATGTTTTCTAAACAAAATGATTTCTAAATGTCTACATCATCCTCTTCATGCATCAGCCTGTCCTTTGATGAGAGTGCTCATGGGAACCTTGCATGCCTCCTGATGAGGAACCACTGTCCTGATCTCCACCAGAAAAAGTCAATAGATTGTCCTACACCTCCTCTCCCCTTCCCTCCCCATCAGGAAGAAACCCACACTCCTCAGACCCCAGTCCCCTCCAGGACCAGCAAATAACACAGCAAGGCAATGACAAGACAAAGAACAGCTGCACTACACCACAAAAAGCATACACCTCCCTTGGAATCAGAAGACCAATCCCCAAGTACTTTGACATCAGTGCAAACAGGCTCCAATAAGCACAAACAATCCATGAAATCCTCTCACTTCAGAACTCAAATATCATCTCACAGCTCAGCACACCATTCTGCCACGAACACTGAAAAAGCACAGTGCAACCACAGTTCCTAAGAATTCTTCATGTATTTCAATGAAGAGCAGCTCTTCCTGCCTCATTTTCCACCTGCTTGATGAATGACAAGCTCTTGCCTCTCCTCTCAGGCAGATAAGCTCTGCCAGAAAAACACAGCAAGAACTTCCACCCTCAGGGGCATTAGCCCCCAGTGAACAGCTCTCACTCAATACCGTGATCCACCCAGAAATACCTATGAACCTAAACCCACGGCATTTTCCCCGAGAACAAGCTCTCCACTCCCAACACATCTGTTTTGAGAAATGCATTAGAGGCCCTCCTCCATCTCTGCTTGCTGCCAACTGCTCAAAACATGCTGGATGAAGCAAGAAAGAAATGAGAGCAGACTGTGGGGACTTGTTGGTCCAATCTAGGAATTACAGAATATTTCAAGTTGGAAGGAAGCCACAAGGAGTGTCGAGTCTAAATCCCAATCTAGACACACTCGGTCAATCCAAGAATATAGCACAACTAAATAGGCATGAAGGTAGAGCTGTCTCTCAGACTCATCTTCTTCAGCAAGAAGTGACTTACCTGTAGTATCACTGTTTGCTTCTTCAGGAGAGAAATATTTTCAGAGCAGGAGACTGGTTCTAACACCAACAGAGAGTATTGGGAACGGTGGATAGGAAATAGTTACATGCATTCCAGAAAAGCCTTGAAATCACTGGGCAAAGCACAGTGCTCCCATGTGCACTTCTATCATGGGGAAGAGGCACCACAAAGCTAAGGAAGGAAACTGTGTCAACATCAGCCTCAGCTCAGGAGCATGGAAAAGTCATCCTACACACTGACAGAAAATTACCCAAATGTTTGCAACCAGACAGGTGCCAAAGCTCAGTATCTCATATTATCTGGTATTACCAACACATTGCTGACATGAGAGACAGAAAAACAAGACTGTGAGGCTTTGGAAAGAAGGGAGAAGAAAGCCAAATGATCCAATTCCACTGTATTGAAAGGCATGAAGGGAACAACAGGACCTAAGGATATGCAGAACTTTTGGTGAGCTGGAGAAATTCTAGGTATTAGTAAATATCTGTGGAGCCTCTTCTTGATATTTGCTACTAGAATCCTCTGTCTCACACCCTGGGATATGGCAACTCCACCTAAGCACACACTCTCCAGTCCTTCACCAAAGCACAGACTGTGTTCTGCACATCATCTCCCTCAGGCAAGACTCTTCCCTACTAAAGGCCACCCTCATCACAACACATGCCCAGGCCATTCCTGGTGCCACTTGCACAAACTCTTCCATAATACCACAAAACCTGCTATTGGAATGTCCTTTGCATATCCTCACCTTCCCTTACAATTGGCACAAAGAACACATGGGGGGATATGAAGCCACCCCAAATCTGTCCAGCAGATTCTTCTCCTCTGCATATAGTTCATGGTTTATGCCTTTTCAGCAATCTCTGGTGGAAACACCAGAGAACATAAGAAGTGACTTCTTAAGAACTTTATGACATAAAGGCATGTCAGTTCTCACCCCGGTCCACATGGATTTTGCACTTTGAGAGAATGACAGCAAATGCCAAAGCACAAGTGCACCCTATAATATCAGAAGGAGGGGAGAATTTGTACCATGGAGAACCACAGCTGGGTTGCTGTGAAGGGTTTTGTGTCTACATCAGACATAGAATGAGCCACCTGTGACCACGGGACACCTAACTTCTACCAAGGGCAAATTTTCAGGTCCACAAGTCTGGGAAGCTGAATGCACAAAAATGAGATCCACATTATCATGTGTCCTTAATAATTAGCCTGAGGAGGACCAAGGAACCATCATGGAAAGATCTGTGGCTGGGGAAGTTACTATAGATGCCCACCATGATACAAGGACAGGAGGCTGAAGTGCTACCCTCCTAGAAAAGGTTGTCCAAAACAGGAATCAAAAAGTTCTTTGGGAATTAGTCAGCAGTTTGCCTGCCACGCCCTCTTTCCTGATGCCTTGTCTGCCTCAGGCAGGCAGCAGCACAGGGCACTGTCTCTGGTGGGAAATATTCATAACCTCAAAGGACATGATGGGCAGTAAACTACCATGGAATTAACTCAATACCCAGAAGGCCTTCAACTCCATACCTTTAGGAATGGATCTGGGGAAGGAAACCTGTGCCCATCCTGCCTCATCATTTTCTCTAGGCATCCTCCATTCCCTCCTCTGGGAATGTGTTCTCAAGACAAGAACATCATCTCACATTCTTGTCCTCTTATGACATGGCCCGTGGTCTTCCCAAGGATTTCCAGTTCCCACAGACTGCGAGGTCACACTTCATATTATGACATGGTCAGGACCTACTCAGCACCACTGCCATGTTCACCTCAGCTCCTGTGGCTTCCCCAGTCTCAGGTGGAAACATCACCCACTTTGGAGAATACTATTTATAGAGGGGATGTCAGGACAACTCTAAAGGCAATGGCCTTTGACAGCATGCTGTGAAAGACCAGCCCAAATGCTGAAAAATACATCAGTGCCAACAATGGTACCTACTACACAGGAAAATGTGGTGTTTGGTATGGCTTGAATTTTTGAGGCTGTGGGGCTTTTTTTTCTTTTTTTTTTTTTTTTTTGAAAAGAGGGTTTCCAGGGGTTTTTTAAGGGTGTGGCTGCTGATGCAAATATTAGCATAACATGAAAACAGGATAGTGTATGGTCATGCCACCTCATGGGACAATCAAGCTGCAATGCACTTCAGAAAGGCAAGACAAAACAAAGAAAACATACACTTTAGGTCACCCTCCTCGGCCTGCACACTTTCTACTGGTAACTAGAATAAAAACCTACTTGGAGAAAAATCACAGGAGAAGCGTTTAAGAACTCCCCTGCTTTCACAATCACTCAGGTGAGCCAAGCAAATGGAAGAAATTACGCCATGAGGACAGAGAGGCACCACCTCTCTATTGAGGAGAGTCAAAGAAGAGTACAGAGCTCTTCATAAGAAACCACACTAAATCCCAGCATGGTCAGCAGACAGCAACAGTAACAGCACAGTCAATAGTACCTAGAGGATTGTCTCATGGCATGATCCATGGTCTTCCCAAGGGCTTTCAACTCCATTGGACAAATCTCACTTCTCAACGTCAACCTTGATTTCAGGAAATGGCCAGGACCTGCACAATGCCACGGCCACAATCACCTCTGCAACCTGTCACTGCCTTCTTTGCCTCCACAGGGCTCACTGCAGCAATTGCCAGCAATGAGAGCACCATAAAAAAACATACAGATGGTATCACACAGACCATGCCCAGCACTCTGCTCTTTCTAAAGGTGATGTCAGAATAACTCCAAAGGGCAATGGCATTGATTTCATGTTGTGAGAGAATAACTCAATCATTTGACAAACACCCCAATGTAAAGGATTATATTGTTTCTGTAGGTGAATTCATGTTTCAGGTTTTGTTATTAGGGATTTTGGTGCTTGGTTGGTTGGTTGGTTGAGCTCATTCTTTGTTGGTAACTTCCCGGGGCTTTTGAAAGGACGCAGTTCCTGATACTTGTTATGATATTCCAAGAATACCACAAAAAGCCAGTGTTCATCATGCAAATTCTTGTTGAGGAATGCAAACCTACAACCATTCCACCAATGACAGAACAAAACCCCCATACACCTGATATTATATATGCTGTGCTCAGCAGAATCCCTGTAGTTGGCCCTTTGTGCTTCCTAATGCTTCAGCTATTCTGGATGGAAATCCTAATCACCTGCAAGTTCCTCTCCTGAAATGTTAGACATCTATTTGTAGACATGATATCAGGATATCTCTAATGACAATGAGCATTAATTTCATGATCTCATGGGAAAAAACAAATGCTGATGACCACAGCAGTGTAAGGGATAATATCCACACAGGTATATTCATGCGTTTTTTAAGAGAATGTTTCCAGATAATTCACGACTCTGGCAGTGGTGATACCAGTATTGAAAGAAAATCGAGAGAGGCAAGTGTCATCTCCAGCCACAAACAAAAGTACACAGAATGATTTTGCGGGGGGAGGGACTTGTGAAAAAGAAATTCTTTTTTATACTCCAACTCTGAATCTCCAACCTCTGCATAAACAGTTCATAATGCAATCTAGAAAAACAACACACTGGAAAAAGAAAACGGGAAAAGTCCAAGAAGGCCTTCCCAGGTACAATAATCAATCTGCTGGGAGAATCAATGGGGAAAAATCACACCATGGGGAGAGAAAACCTGGAGGCCTCAACTGGAGCCTTTCAGCACCACTTGCACTGGAGGGGAAGAGGGCTCAATTTTTGACAATGCTGATATCAGCACAGTCAGCAATGACTGAAGACAGTTAAGTGGCACATGGTGCCTGGGGGATTGTCACCACTACAGCCTGTGTGTTTTCACCTCCTTCAACAGGACCGGGTTAGAATGCTACACACCAGCGAGCAACAGCGTTGCCTGCAGAGCTGACACCTCGGCGCCCCTATTACCATAAACAACAGAGATTTATTTCTACAGGAGAGCAAATCTAAGAGAGAACAACTCGCACTCGGAGCAAAAAACCTCAGGTACGGTCCGTAAATGGCTGCGGGATGCCAGAAGACATTTCCCCACCTCGGTAACAGATGGGGGGCTCCGACAAGGAGGCGAGGCAGATGCAAAGGTGCCGTTAACATTTTTAAGATTCAGCCAATATTAGGAGGCTCTCAGACCATGGGGGCGCAGCCAAGCTACAAACAGGAACAGCCCAGGGGTCGGGCGACACCTGGCAGAGGGGGAAGCGAAAGAGTAAAGGCGAGCAAGGTATTGCCACTGACCGTGTCGAGGAGAGCGGAGGGCTCCGGCTGCGTGTCCTTGGGCGCGGGGCCGGGCGGCGGCGGCGGAGGGAAGTTGGGGCTGAAAACCATGAGGTCGCTCTTGGCGGCGCCGTCCGCCACGCACAGGCTGCGGCTGTGGCGCTGCGAGTACGACCAGCTGCCCACTTCGCTGGCGCACACGAGCGTCGTGGGGCCGGGCCCCGAGAGCACGGCCGCCCGCGGCGCCCAGCGCGACGCCCCGTACAGCACCACGGCCAGCAGGAACAGGCTGGACACGGCGCAGATGGCCACCACCAGCCACACGTTGGTGGCCGCGCTCGCCGCCCCGGGCCCCAGCTCCACGCCCACGGCCGAGCGCGACAGCGACGACGACGACGACGACGACGAGGATCCCGCGGCCGCGGCCAGCGCCGCCTCGGCCGCCTCGAGCAGCGACACGCTGAGCGTGGCCGTGGCCGAGCGCGCCGGCTCGCCGTGGTCGCGCACGACGATCAGCAGCCTGTGGCGAGGCCCGTCCGCCTCGTCCAGCGCCCGCGCCGTGCTCACCTCGCCGCTGTAGAGCCCCACGCGGAACGGGCCCTTGCCCCGCGGCTCCCACAGCTCGTAGCGCAGCCACGCGTTGTAGCCCGAGTCGGCGTCCACGGCGCGGATCTTGGCCACCACCTGCCCCGCCGGCGCCCCCCACGCCGCCCACGCCCACAGCGTGCCCGGCGCCGAGCCCGCCCCCACAGCCGCCGCCGCCGCCGCCGCCGCCTCGGCCGCCACGGCGCCCGCCTCCGGGGCCGAGCCCGCGGGCGGCAGCAGCGCCGGCGCGTTGTCGTTCTCGTCCAGCACGAAGAGCTGCACCGTGGCGTTGCCGCTCAGCGGCGGCTGCCCCGCGTCCACCGCGCGCACCTCGAACTGCAGCACCTGCAGCTCCTCGTAGTCCAAGGGCTGCAGCGCCCACAGACGCCCGCTCTCCGCGTCCACCGACACGTAGCTCGACGCCGGCCGCCACCCGCCGCCCGACGACGACGACGACGACCCCGCGGCCGCGCCGCCCACGCCCGCGCCGCCCTCCCACACCGAGTAGCTGACGCGCCCGTTGCCCGCCTCGTCCGGGTCCCGCGCCCACAGCCGCGCCAGCTCCGCGCCCGCCGCGTTGTTCTCCCGCGCCAGCACCGTGTACACGGCCTGCGCGAACGCGGGCGCGTTGTCGTTCACGTCCGACACCGGCACCCGCAGCCCGCGGCTGGCGCGCAGCGCCGGCGCCCCGCCGTCCTCCGCACGCACCTCCACCTCGTACTCCGACACCCGCTCCCGGTCCAGCGCCTCGCGCAGCACCAGCGAGTACGAGCCCGCGAACGTCGCCTCCAGACCGAACGGCGACGCCGGCCACACCCAGCACCGCACGCGCCCGTTCTCCCCCGAGTCCCGGTCCGACACGCTCAGCAGGGCCACCACCGTCCCCACCGACGCGTCCTCGGGCACCGGCACCGACAGCGACGTCACCCACACCTCCGGCGCGTTGTCGTTCACGTCCAGCACCTCCAGCACCACCTTGCAGTGACCCGACAGTGGAGGTGTCCCCTTGTCTCTCGCTTCAATACGAAAATCAAATATATTGACTTCTTCGAAGTCCAGGGCTGCTGTGAGGTGAATTTCCCCGGTATTAGCATTGATGGAAATCACATCTCGTCCACTCGGGGGAATGAAATTCGTAACGGCATAGGTCACTTCACTGTTAATTCCCTCGTCCGCATCGGTGGCGTTCACCCTCGTCACCAGCGTCCCGGCCACAGCACTCTCGGGCAGCTGCACTTCATACATCGACTGGTTGAACTGGGGAGCGTTGTCGTTAGTGTCCAGCACCGAGATCACCAGCTCCATGGTGCCCGTCAGAGACGGCCGGCCCCCGTCACTCGCCGTCAGCACCAACCGGTGCACGGGAATCGTCTCGCGGTCCAGAGATTTCGTTAAAACGAGTTCAGGCTCAATATTCCGCTCATTCGATTTTTGTAAATCCAGAGAGAAATACTCGCTGGGGCTGAGTGTGTAGGAGAGCTGCGCATTCGCTCCGATATCCGCATCCGACGCGCCCTCCAGCGGGAAACGGATCCCAGGAGGAGAGTTCTCCGATAAACTGAGGTTTTTGCGGGCGGCGGGGAAGACGGGGGCATTGTCGTTGATGTCGGTGACCTCCAGCTGCACATGGAAGACGCGCAGCGGCCGCTCCAGCAGCACCTCCAGGCGCAGCGCGCACGGCGCGCTCTTGCCGCACAGCTCCTCCCGGTCGAGCCGCGAGCTCACCAGCAGCGCGCCGCTCGCCCCGCTCACCTCCACGCTCGCCCGCCGGCCCTGCGCCACCAGCCGCAGCCGCCGCGCCTCCGCCTCGCCCGCCTCCAGGCCCAGGTCCTGCGCCAGACGGCCCACCACCGTGCCGGCCTTGGCTTCCTCCGGCACCGAGTAGCGCACCTGCCCGCCCGCCAGCGCCCAGGCCGCCTGCAGCAGCACCAGCACCCGCAGCACCGCCGCACAACAGCGCTCGCCCATCCTCCCGGCCGCCGCCGCCGCCGCCGCCGCCGCTGTGGCTGCCGGCCCCGGCCCGGGCCCCGCACGGCTCCCCGCCGCCGCCCGCACGCACCGGCTCTGCTGCCCGGCCCGCGCCGCCCCCCCGCGCTCACAGCCGGGCTCTCCGCCGCACCAGGGCGGAGCCGCCCACACGGAGCCGTTCCTGAGCCTGCAGCGACACCGTGCGCTGCTCCGCCGCCGCACACGCGACAGCGACAGCGCCTCCGCTCCTTTAAGGCCATCCCCTCTGCCGTCTCTTCCTCTGTCCTTCGCTTATTTTGCTTGTTTCCTTTTCTTTATAGATTGCTGTTCGCTTGCATAGGTTTATATTTCTTTCCCTCATCTTCTCCTTCCTTTCTTCCTTCCGTCATTTCTCTGGTTTTCATCCGTTTGCCTTTCCCTTCTCTTTTCTACTCTTTCTTTTTTAGTTTTTCCGTTGTTTTGTATTGTTTCCTCACCTCCTTGTCCTTTTGCTTTATTGTCCTGCACTGATTTTATACCATTTTCCCTCCTTTGCAATCTTCGCTCTTCTTTACTCGCGCAGGAAATTCGACATTGCGTCCTGCGTCCTGGGGGAGACCATCAATGCTGAAGTTATCAGTGCCAATTATGGTATATCAGCGCCAGGGCGCGGTGCTCCAGCCGGGGAAAGGCTCTTCCGGACCTGCTCTTCTCAGCATGGAAACATAAGGTCGGTGCCTGCTGATCAGCTCCTTTATCTTCCTTCCTTTTCTTTCCATTCTCTTCTTGCTTTGTTACTTCCTTGCTCCCTTTCTCTCTTACTTTTTTCTTCTATAGTCGCCTTCCTTTTTATATCCTTTTCTCCTTTCTCCTTCATTTACTTCTGTTATTGTTTCCCTTCTTTTATTATATCTTTCTCTTCTATTTCCTGGTTCACTTTCCCTATGTCTTCCTCATGCTCTTAACTCTCATATTTTTACCTCCTTCTTCTCATTTTCTTTCCTTATCTCTTATGTGCTTCTATTTCCTTTACTAATATTCTTTCCAAATGTTTATATAATACTCGCAGTGAACATGTTCTTTGGATAAAGTTCTCGTTCCTCTTCCTTGTTATGATTCCTTCCATTGCTTCTTCTTATTCCACTTGTTCGATCTCTTTTTTTTTTTTTTTTCGCCTATTATCTTTTTTTTTTTTTCCTTTTTTTTTTTTTTCTCTCCTCGACCCCAGAAATAAATCCACAAAGCAATCATATAGTAAAGAACAGCTTTGTTACATCAGAGAAGAGTCCACCCATGCAGACATCTAACAGAAAAAAGGCTCCAGAGTCCAAGTGACCCAAGGGAGTCTCTCATATAAAAAATCAAACCCATCCGAGTCCAGCATGACAATCCTCCAAGAATACTGCAAAACAAGCATGATGACACCACATTCCTCCTTTACCTGGATGGAGAACAATTCTGCCTGACTCATTTTTCACCTGCAGAGCTATTACAAAATTCACCATGCCATTGTCACTGAAAGCATCCTCTGCATGCCCAGCACATCTACTCCTAGAAAAGCATTAAGGTCACTTCTCCCTCTGCCTTTGCTTCCCTATTCTCACCCTGAGCCAGGAAGTAGCAGAAACAAATGAGAGCACAAAATGTGCTACAAACCTACAGGAATTTCAATTCAGGCAATATTTAGTCAATCCAATGTGAAGATAACAAAGTTGAACAGGTGACGCCTTGAGAGGCTCCCTGGAAAAGAGAAGCTAGGCAGTGCTAAAGGAATAAAGTAGGAATTTATTAAAAAGGCCTTCACAGGATACACCTTGGGCAGTGCAAGAGCCCAGCTGTAGCTACATCCAAGATGCAAAACGGGTCATGAGTTTCCACACTTTTATAAGTTTTGGTCTATTTCCATATTTGGGTTAATTGTCCAATGACAGCTCCAGGTTATGCAGTCCCATCCTCCCAGTTTGCTCTCCACAATTCCCTGTTGTTTGTACTTTTTGGGCCTGAAGCTGCAGTGGTGTCCTTGGTTCTGGGGCTGGAAAAGGATTGTTTTGTGTGACTGAGCTGTGAGGAGAACTTGTTAACACTTTGTATAAAGTTCAGAGTTATATACTAATGCAGCACAGAATCTGGAAAATATGAAAAATGCAGTAAGAATCTAGAAAATATGGAAAATATATCAGTAATGCTAAAAGCTAAGGCATCAGAGGAACCAAAGTACACCTGTCTCTCACACACAGCCTCTTCTGGTAGGAGTAACTCACCTGTAGCATCACTGGTTGCTTCTTCAGAAAAAGAATCTCCAGGACCAGGAGTACTTGTTTTAAGGGACAGTGTCCCTTAATGCCAGCTAGAAGACCAAGACCAGGGAGATCACGGATGCCATATCCCATGAAAGGCTGGCAGAATGACACAAGTTT
>NW_024528798.1:0-832 GCF_017590135.1 Pyrgilauda ruficollis | reverse complement strand
TTTTTGGAGATTTTTGGGGAATTTTTACGGATTTTTTCTGATTTTTTGGGGGATTTTTTGACATTTTTAGGGATTTTTTGGGCAGGTTTTGGGTCAGGTTGAAACTCCTGATAAGTCAAAATTTGGGGATTTTTTGGGAAGTTTTTGGAAATTTTTTAAAATATTTTGCGAATTTTTGGGGATTTTTTGGGGATTTTTAGGGATTTTTTGTGTAGGTTTTGGATCAGGTTGGAACTCTTGATAAAGCAAAATATTGGAAATTTTTCGGAATTTTTTGGGAATTTTTAGGGATTTTTGGCGATTTTTTGGGGAATTTTGGGGATTTTATGGGGCTTTTTGGGGATTTTTGGCAATTTTTTGGGGTTTTTTAGGGATTTTTTGGGTAAATTTTGGGTCAGGTTGAAAGTCCTGAGAAGTCAAAATTTGGGGAATTTTTCAGAATTTTTTGGAAATTTTTAGGGATTTTTTCGCGATTTTTTGGGGAATTTTGGGGATTTTATGGGGCTTTTTGGGTTTTTTAGGCGATTTTTTGGGGATTTTTGGGAATTTTTTGGGCAGGTTTTGGGTCAGGTTGAAAGTCCTGAGAAGTCAAAATTTGGGGAATTTTTCAGAATTTTTTGGAAATTTTTAGGGATTTTTTCGCGATTTTTTGGGGAATTTTGGGGATTTTATGGGGCTTTTTGGGTTTTTTAGGCGATTTTTTGGGGATTTTTGGGAATTTTTTGGGCAGGTTTTGGGTCAGGTTGAAAGTTCTGATAAGTCAAAATTTGGGGAATGTTTTCAGAATTTTTAGGGATTTTCTGCAATTTTTAGGGATTTTTTGGGGTTTTTT
>NW_024528797.1:0-832 GCF_017590135.1 Pyrgilauda ruficollis | reverse complement strand
GAGGAAATACTCTGCTGAAATGAAGAACATAAAGAAAAATAGGCAGGAGGAAGTGGCTGATGGAGCTGCTGTTGGACATTTCTTCACTCTGGCTATGCTGCCCTGTTCAAGGAGGAGACAGTGACAAATCAGGGCAGACTTTGCTGAGCAATGTCCAAGCCCTTTCTCCCAGCCCTGCCCCTGCTGCTCTGTGCCACCCAAATTTCCTTTTCTCAGAGCCGTTCCCTCAGCCCCGTGCCTGGAGCTCTGCTGGGATCTGGCCCCGTTGCTGTGACGAGCAGGGGCTCTGCCCATGGACACCGAGGGTTCAGCTCTGCTCTTCAGCAGTGGGGTCATGGGAATGGGAATAGGAGCCTGTCCTGGGCTTGGACTTCATCAGCCCAAACTGCTCCTGAGGCAGAGGAGCTGGGCAGCATCTCCTGTCCCAGGGCTAAGGATCAGTGACGGCCAAGTGTCCTTCCAGGTGCTTTGAGCCTCTGTCTGCTTCATTCCTCCCACGTACCTGCAGGCAGTGCCCTCAGCCCTGCTGGGCTGGGAGAAGAGCTGCTGCTTAAGAGAAAAGTCTTTTTGAGCTCTTCTTGGTTGTCAGGAGCTCCTTCTGTTCCAGAAGTCCAGCCCAGCTCAGCAGCACAGACACAGCACAAGGACTTTAATGACCCTCACAGGGATTTGATGTTGTTTACATCAGACCCAGTCCCAGAGAGTGTTCAAAAAACTTCTCAAGAAGTAAATGTTAAATTTAAACTCCAAAGTTTCTTGAAGTTTTAATAAGTCCCACTGAGGGACACAACTGAGAAAGTTTTCGCCAGTTAGAGCAGAACACTGCAGGCAG
>NW_024528796.1:0-832 GCF_017590135.1 Pyrgilauda ruficollis | reverse complement strand
AAAAAAAAAAAAGAATATTGACACTCATGCACAAGGCAAAATAAGACACAATCCCAGTTCTGACAGATTAATTACAAAAGTTCATACTGATTTATAAATTGTGCACCCTCACTCAAGTTAACCCATCCCACAGAAATTGCACTTGCATGAATGAGATCCAGTGGATCTAAAGTTACTGTCATAAAAGTGTAACAACTTATGTGGAGTGAAAATGAAAAAAAGAAATAATTAAGCTACAGTGTTAATATAAGTTGTGAAATAACTTCAGATGTGACTTATTTCAATTTCTACATGGAATGCAGAAAAGAGATCTGCTTACTGTTTTAGTGCTGGAGACAAATAAAATATTTCAGTTATATCTAGAAAATGGTGACAATTACAGCCGTGGAAGAAAAAAAAAATTACTGAAAAGAAATAGCATGTTTAACTTTTTCACCTTTTTCTCTATATATCCCCTTACATTCTGCTTGGTACACTTCCTTCTTTTTATATCTCTGTATGCTTTAGTTTGCTAGTATTTCACCTTTTAAATACATATAATTTTTCTCCATGGTTACACACCAGGTTTGCTGATTCTCTGTCCTGGTTGAGATTCCAATTTCTATTCAGCCACATCATGACCTGAGCACTTCAATTATAATGAAAATCCTGAATAGCACAACACATTTTTATCAGCTACTGTTCATTTAGTTTCAGCTACTTTTTAAAAAGCTCTGATATTAAAAAATTAAAAACTGCAACAGGAAAGCTAAGTTTGAATTTGAAATGTGGTTGTTTGTAGTGGTAGTCTGTAGCAGTCTGACCCAGTAATACATCTCTAGTATTTTGCCTG
>NW_024528795.1:0-840 GCF_017590135.1 Pyrgilauda ruficollis | reverse complement strand
AAAAAATTGTGTTTTCTACATTCAAGACATGTGAGACATACATGTATGTGTGTGTATGGGGAAAAAGTGTTTATATTTTTAGATCACTTTGCATTGGCATAACAAATGGACAGTGAATTGCCTCATACATCACGTGGTGTCTGTCATTTAGGGAAGGTTTGTGATCTCTCTCTCAGATTTGGAGTTCTGTCCCCCAAGATGAAACAAAAAGGAAAAGGAATGAAATACATTCCTTACATAACCACCTGCCTTTTCACCTTGGATTTATATCAAGAGTGCCTCAAGTTTTCAATGACCATGAACTAAAGGTCCCAGTCTAAAAAAATTTATGTCCTATTTTTATGTATTTATTTACGTACACAAATGCTAAATCTAACTTCATGAAGCAATTGCAAGATCACATAAAAAACACCTATAGTAACATGCCCACACATATGTACATGAAAGTAACGCATAGATAGAGAGCAGACAGTGTGTATCTTCATGCTTTACTTCTGAGTACATAACACTGTAATTACCCCATAATAAAATTAAACAAAATGAGGAGAGTTAGCGCAATGGTCTATTTGAGACAGAAAAAGACCTCCCAATTAAGTGTGAGTTCAGAGTGTTGTGGACTCAGCACTCAGTAACTGAGGAGTGAAATATAAAACATCACTTCCTAATGCCCAATTAAGGCAACGCAGCAGCAGTATTAAAAAGCTGAGGATAGCAGTGAGTATGACTGGATGGACTAAGTCTTATTTTCATGAACGAAACAGTCATGTTTCTGTATCACCAGCTGGAACAGGAGCACCCCTTTAAAGAATCACAGGCTGAACATGTATAAAAAAAAAAAAA
>NW_024528794.1:0-832 GCF_017590135.1 Pyrgilauda ruficollis | reverse complement strand
TTTACGAAGAATATAAAAGCCGAAATCCCGAGGCATCAGTCCGAATTCCACCCTGCACCCCCGGGCCCGGGCTCACTCCCGGCTGCCTCCCTGTGATCTCCCTGATTTCCCTCCGGCCTGCCCCGCTCGCAGGGCCGTGATGAGCCAGCAGCAGGCTTAACCTTTTCCAAAGGGCATCCCCCTCATCATGCACCATTTCCAGCACTTCACAGAGCACGTCCCAGAGGGCTGGGAGACGAGGCTGTGCGAGCAATAACCTTTGAAAGCCTCTGAGTCTGTCGGGCCCACAAATTACTAAATTAATGGTCTGCCTTACCTTTGGAAAAGGCAAACAGAGGCAGCAAGGAATGTGAGCAGTCAGCTTAAAGGGAATGAGAGCCATTTCATGCATCTCTCCTGTCACTGGACTGTTTAATTTCAGCAAAGGATTCACTGAACTCTGATGAAGAGCAGTAGCTGCCCTGGGATTTGTAAGATGGATCTGACACAGGAAAACATGTTTCCTGCCGTAATCCAGATTAATCACCCTGTCCATGTCTCAGGTCCCCTCTGCCACTTGCTGACAGACTCCACAGCTCTGCAGCTGCTGCTGCCTCCTCCTGGGAGAGCCTCCCTCTTACTCCAGAGGGGACCAGTAACAATGGGGAGATATTGGTATGCACTGAAAGCCTCAATAATGAAACTCCAGCCTAAGAAAAACTACTGCATGTGCTGCCACATCCTGCACATGCTCACCCACTGCCTTTGGGAAACATGGAACATGTGGAATGGGAAGAGGAAACAGTCTGGAGTGTCTGTGTCTTACTTGCTTCAAGGTCCTCAAAGAGGGTGC
>NW_024528793.1:0-832 GCF_017590135.1 Pyrgilauda ruficollis | reverse complement strand
TAACAGAAATGCCACAATTCAGGCTTGGAGTCCTAGTCTCAGTCTGAACTCTATCTAACCCCAGTTTATGTGACATAACTAAAGGTTTTGTCAGACTGTTCAGGAAGTCTGAATATTTCTCAGATACTTACCTATGAAAATGACATTTTAGAAGTTTTCATCAGAACAGGAAGACAGTGATGCAACAGAAAAAGCACTCAATTCTATTTTTTTGTCTGCCAATGCTTTGTTGGATGACCTGGAACAAACAACTTCATCTTTCTGTGCTTAACTTCCACATCTGCAAAAAGAAGATAATGAGGCTGAACTCCTCTGCAAATAAACTTTTTTCCTTTTCTTATCAAGGAGTTGAAACAATGACGGAAGGAAACTCTTGGTAGAGTTGTAATATAGTTCACTGGTAAAAAGCCAATTCAATTATGAGATTTCTTGGGTTAATGGGATTGTTTTCATTCTCAAACTTTGCAAAACAGTCCAAAGTGGAAAAGAAATCAGTCCAGGTTGGCCCAGACTCCAGAGCCTGTGAAGTGATCTGAGCACAGTTGAGCAACACTGGACAGAAAGTTTGGCCAATTACCTCCCTACACAGATTCCAAGTTTTATTTCAGTAAAAAGAAATTCTAGAAAATGTAGAAATGTTTCACTCAAAGATCTTAAGAGTGAGAACTTATGAACATGAAAACTAGATGGAATTTAGACAGCAACACCTCAAAGATAAAACACAACTTTTCCACAGTTGTGGAGAGACTCTACAGAAGAGCTTAAAAAAGTGTTAAGAAGTGCAGAAAAATAACACAGCCTGGGTTGGAAAATGAAGGACAAAAATTTGAAG
>NW_024528792.1:0-833 GCF_017590135.1 Pyrgilauda ruficollis | reverse complement strand
GAACCTCAGAGCAGTGGCTGGGACAGCAGGGCCTGCCTCACTTGGGGGTAGCAAGCAAAATGTAGCAGAGACTCCAGGGCCATGCCCAAAACTGTGGGGTGTTCAGGTGTCGGGTTACAGTGTAGCAAGAAGTCCTGAAGCAGCAGCAGAGCGCAGCAGGGCTAGGCGGGGGATCGCTCCCCGTGGTAGCTCACTGGCCATGGCTGGTCCCTGGGTCAGGCTGCGCAGAGGAGGGGCAGCCCCCAGAGGGGAACGGGGTGGTCCCAGGTCCCAGTGTGGCACACACTGGCTCTGGGCTCCCAAACAGCAGAGAAGCAAGCCAGTAAGTTCAAGTCACAGTGCCAAAGGGAAAGGGAAAAAAAAATGGGCAAAAGCCAAATGGCAACTGTATCTCTCAGAGAGATCCCACCACGTGGCAGTGGAGACCAAATCGCCCCACCAGAAGAGGAAGCAACCACCTCTCACAGGAAATCCTGGGCTGGCTCTCACCCATCGCAATACTCCAAGCCGGGGGCGGGGGGGCGGCAGTGAACACCCTGGGATGCAAAACAAAAAATAAACCAAAAGAATCATCCCCGAGATATCCAGCCAAAGCTGTGATCTAACTGTGTGCACTTTTGGGCTCCATAATGTAAAAAAGATATAAACCTATTGGAGAACATCCAAAGGAGGGCTATGAAGATGATGAAGGGTCTAGAGGGGTAGCCATACAAGGAGCAGCAGAGGTCACTTGGCTTGTTTAGCTGGGAGAAGAGGAGACTGAGGGAAGACTTCATCATGATCTACAGTTTGCTCACAAATTGGAAGGGCAGGCACTGATCTTTTTTCTCTGG
>NW_024528791.1:0-833 GCF_017590135.1 Pyrgilauda ruficollis | reverse complement strand
AATAGACAAACACCACAGTTGTGCAAAGTCAGGAACTGTGAAGTGAAGTTTCCCACATCAGCCTTCCCTCTTCATCGCTATCTCCCAGTCACAGAGAGGAGGGAAAGATGGATCTCCAGGCTGGGAGAACAGAGGAGAGGTCTCAGGAAGTGAAAGCAAGAAGCACAAAGCTCGTGTTTCAGATGGAGATTTCTCACAGCAAGCAAATTGCTTTCTGAGACCTTAAACCCTCCCAGGCAGGCAGATGAGGAGCAGCTCAGCTGAGGAGGAGTTCAGCTCCCACCACCCCTCACTAGCCTGTAAACCATCACCATGGTTTTCCAGCAACCCTCCTGTTTCAATAGGATTATCCTCAGAAATCCATTGTGGGATAAGTTGTGTGTCATTTTCCCCATGATACAGGAGGTCTTTGGGACCCAAAGGTGAGAAAGAATCTCAAAGAGATGTGAGTCCCCAAAATTTCCTTTAGGTAAAGAAGTCCAAGCTATGTTTTGTTTTTTAAGGTTTTCAGCATTGCTGATCTTGACTGTCAGCATTAAGGCACATGAAAGATCCCCTATTTTCATAACATTATCAGCTGTTTTTTCCTGGAAATCATATCCATTAAAGGTTGCTGACAGACACCCAGCAAGTACACAGGGCTGAGCAGGAAAAACACAAAGCAATATCCATTTGTCTAGTGTTTCATATACCAGATTAATTCTGAAAGCATTTATTTTCTCTTCATTCGAGTGGCTTCTTTTCAAGAGTATCCTTCCAAATATTCCCCCTTTTGTGGAGCCTCCCAATTAGCTTGAGCTCACAGCATCTTGAAAACAACAACAACAAAAAAA
>NW_024528790.1:0-833 GCF_017590135.1 Pyrgilauda ruficollis | reverse complement strand
CTTTGCAGCTGCAGTGCGCCTGGACCCAAAGGGCTTTGTGGTTTTCAAAACCCTAACCCTAGCCCGAATCCTAGCCCTAGCCCTAAACCGAGCACTATGCCAGAAATCAGCCTAGGGGTAGGGCTGGCCCCAGGGAAGAAGCTGTGAAGGAAGTCATGTTGTGGCAGTTTTGTGCTCCCCCTGGGATGCCCTTTGCACCTGCAGTGTGCCCGGCACCCTGGGCTTTGTGGTTTTCAAAACCCTAACCCCAACCCTAACCCTTGCCCTAACCCAGGCCCTAAGCAGGAAATCTGCCTAGGGCTAGGGCTGGTCCCAGGGAAAAAGCCGTGAAGGAAGGCATGTTGTTGTGGTTTTGTGTTACCCCTGGGATGCCCTTTGCAGCTGCCATGTGCCCGGAGCCATGGGCTTTGTGATTTTCAATACCCTAAACCTTACCCTGACCCTCGCCCTAACCCTGGCCTGAGGCAGGAAATCAGCCTAGGTCTAGTCCCAGGGAAAAGCTGTGAAGGAAGGCATGTTGTGGCAGTTTTGTGTTCCCCCTGGGATGCCCTTTGCAGCTGCAGTGTGCCCGTAGCTCTGGGCTTTGTGGTTTTCAAAACCCTAACCCTAACCCTAACCCTCGCCCTAACCCTAACCCTAGGCAAGAAAGCAGCCATGAGCTACGGCTAGTCCCAGTGGAAAAGGTGTGAAGGAAGGCATGTTGTGGCGGGTTTGTGTTCCCCCTGGGATGCCCTTTGCAGCTGCAGTGCGCCTGCAGCCCTGGGCTTTGTGGTTTTCAAAACCCTAACCCTAACCCTATCCCGAAGCCTACCCCAAGGCAGGAAATCAGCCTA
>NW_024528789.1:0-833 GCF_017590135.1 Pyrgilauda ruficollis | reverse complement strand
TTTTTTTTTTTGATTCCAATACTGAGCTGGATACCTGCATCATTCAAAGTATACTGATGATAGTTTTCACTGCCTTGTCTCATCTACAAAGACTAAGGAGAATGTATGATTCTTGTGTGGCTACATCTTTGGCTAGACGATCTGGTGATCAGATTTTCTGACATGTACTGTGCCTTGATGGAGCAGTCAAGTACACTTGCCTTTCATCTTTTCTGAAATAACTAGAACATCCCAGGCATCTCCCCTGAAGTGGTGCCTTCCTTTATGATCTTCCTTTATCATGAGTTCTGATTCTGGTCTGTACTAATCTGTACTGATCTGTTGTTACCTGTCTGTTGTCAAATCACACTTGCCAGCTATATAAACTTCCTGAGCCCACTCCAACTTTATACTCATTAGGTGGGAACAAAGAGAGGTGGATTTCAACAAAACTTCCAGTTTGAAACGTACACACGTGAATTGAAAATACATGAAAAGTATATATATATGCACCAGTCTCCAGGGTGCGGAAAAAAAAAAAGTGACTACTGCTCCGTAGTCTCTTTCAGGCAAGAGTGCACACGGGTGTGGACATGAGTGTCACAGAACACAAGGTGGAGCTCCTGCTCTACTCCTGAACAAAAGAAAAACGCGAGAGGGGCAAGTGTCCTGTGGAGAATACAAATGGAACACAAACAGGGTTCCAGCTCCTACTACTTTTTATTCTTCTGTAAAATGTAGTGTCACTTTCAGAGATTTCTGAACATTTTTGCCCCTCTTTTTTCTACTTATTATTAGGTGGTTAACATCTTATTACTCCAGGGTTTTTTTAATAGCAAAAAGATTTTTTTTTT
>NW_024528788.1:6727-20887 GCF_017590135.1 Pyrgilauda ruficollis | reverse complement strand
GTACAGGTAGGGATGGGGCAGTGGACGGGGAGAAGCAGGTGGGGCAAAAGGAGGAGAGGGAGGAGGATGAGGAGGGGGCGCAGGAAGGCATTTGAGGAACGTCGGCAGGAGCGGGCGGGCAGCGTGGACCCTCGGGAACCCTCCCTCGCTGGGGAAACTGAGGCAGGGAGTGGGGACACCCCATCCTGGGGGACTCGGGGGTCTCACCGCACCCCGTCCCCTCGCAGTGAGCGAGTGCCACCCCCGTCCCCCGTGAGCCCGGCCATGCCCAGCGCCGCGGTGCCACCGGGGGGGCTCCCCATGATCCCGGCCGAGGGCTCGGCGCTGCTGCGCGCTGTATCCCAAGGGAAATTCCGCCTGACCCGCCTGCTGCTGGAAGGGGGAGCCTACATCAACGAGGGCAACGCCGCGGGCACCACGCCGCTGATGGCAGCGTGCCGGGCCGGCTACGCCGAACCGCCCGAACAGCCGCGGATGGTCCAGTACCTCCTGGAGAACGGAGCCGACCCCAACATCCCCGACAAAGCCGGCAAAACCGCGCTCATGCACGCCTGTGCCGAGCGAGCCGGCCCCGCGGTGGTCGCCACTTTGCTGGCCCACGGTGCCGACCCCAGCGCCCGGGATTACGGCGGGGGCTCGGCGCTGGTTTACGCCCTGGAGCGCGGGGACCGGGAGACGCTGCAGGTGCTGCTGGACGCGTGTCGGGAGCGCGGGCGCGATGTCATCATCATCACCTCGGCCACGTCGCCCCGAGGCACCAAGACCACCCGGCAGTACCTGAACTCGCCGCCGTCGCCCGCTCTGTGCGCGTCCCCGTCGCAGGTGCAGGTGCGGGCGGCGGCGTCGCCGGGAGCCACCGGGAGGGATGAGGAGCGCGATGTGTTCCGCTTCCCACCCGCTCCAGAACCGGCCCGGGCCGGGCCCAAGCGGCAGCTGAAGAGGCTGAACTCGGAGCCGTGGGGGCTGGCGGTGCCGGGGATGCGCGGGGGACACTCGGAGGGGACACAGGGAAGCGCGGAGGGGACACAGGGACCCCCAGAGGGAGCACGGAGAGCCTTAGACGAGATACTGGGACCCCCGGAGGGGACAAGGAGACCCTTGGAGGGGACACGGGGACCCTCAGAAGGGTCATGGGGGTCTCCTGAGGGGTCACCGGAAGGGACATCGGTCCCCCCGGAGCGGCTGGCGGCGGGGCTGGAGGGGCTGCGGTTGCGCCCTCGCCGGCACAGCGTGGAGGGACGCGAGGTCTCCGGGCTGCCAGCAGCCACCTGGGCAGAACGCGTGCCCCCCGCGCCCGCTCCGGGGCGTTTCCCTCCCGATCCTCCACGGGGCAAACCTTTACGCCGAGAACCTGCCAACCCCGAGCTAGGCACCCCTCCCGGGCCGCTCCGGCACGGGGCTGCGCTGCTGGAGCGCCGCGGCTCCGGAACGCTCGCCCTGGAGCCGCCCGGGCCGGGCAGGGCCGGGCTGCTGCCCCCGCTGCCCCCCCGAGCGCTGCTCCGCCGCCACTCCATGCAGCCGGAGGCGCTGCGGCACCTTCGGGGGCTGGCTCCCGAGCCTGGCTCTTAGGGACCCCTCCCCGGCGTTCTAGAGACCCCCCCACCCAAAGCTAGGGTCCCTTGGGGAAAGCCTCGCCCTGGGTGGGGGTTTGCTCTGAACCCTGCTGAGGGTCGACTCTTCCATCCCTCTGTCGGCACAAACTCTGCACGAGCCCGAATTTGGGGAGCTGGTGGGTGCACCCCAACTCCCAGGCCCCCCCCACCCCAGTATCCTGCTCCTGCCTCATTTTCCCAGCAGCTTTTTCCCCCAGGGTCTGGCATTAAAGGCCCCAGGGCAGCTCAGTGGCTCTGAGTGGGCACATCTGTGGGCTTGGGGGCACAGCTGTTGCATCCCAATGCCAGTTTTAAGTGGAAAAAATGGTTTTTCAAGACCTGAGTTGTTCTAATGCCAGGCTGAGAGGGATCCTCAGGATCCTTGGGGATCCAGCAGCTTGGATGGAGAAGGATTTTAGGGAAAGGGGCTTGGGAGATTTAATGAAGGACAAAGAACAAGAAGACAAACTTAGACAAAATCTCGTTATTTGACACAAAACAAGGAATGCCCAGTGGGATAAATACCATGGGAGATTTAGAGACCATTTGCCTGGGGCATGGAAGAAACTCCCAGAATATTCTGGGATGGGAGGCTGGGAGGGATCCCCCCAAAGCCAAGGGAAATCCCCCCAACCCTCAGAAACTGCTGCTTCCCTCATACTTGTCCTTTGAAAACAATAAAATTCCATAAAACCCACATTCCTCCAGGGATGAGGAGCTGGTTTGGCTCCTCGAGGCTGTGTACAGAGCCCAGTTTTCCCAGTTTCCCCCCAGTTTGGAGGTGGAACACCAATGGGTGGAGGTTTGGATCCATCACCGGCGGCGTCGGTCCGGACTGCGGCTCCGCCGGCGCCCGCCCCTGGGAAACAGGGAAAAGGTGGGGAAGGGAAAGGGGAAAAAAAGGGGAAAAAAAGGGGAAAAAAAGGGGAAAAGAGAAAAAGGGAATGGGGAATGGAGAGAGAGAAAGGGGGAAAGGGAAGGAAGGGGGAGGAAAGTGGAAATGGGGGTAAAGAGGGTAAGGGAATGGGGAAAGTAAAGAAAGAAAAGGGAAAAAGGGGGAGGAAAAAGGGGAAATGAGAGGGAAAAGGGTACAGGAAATGGGGAAAGGGAGAGAAAGGGGTATAGGAAATGGCAGAAAGGGAAAAGGGAGGGAAAAAAAGTACAAGAAATATGGGAAAGGAATGGGAAAAGGGTACAGGAAATTGGGAGAGGGAAAAGGGTACAGGAAATGGGAGAAAAGAATGGGAAAAGAGTACATGAAATAGGGGAAAGGAATGGGAAAAGGGTACAGGAAATTGGGAGAGGGAAAAGGGTACAGGAAATGGGAGAAAAGAATGGGAAACGAGTACAAGAAATAGGGGAAAGGAAAGGGAAAAGGGTACAGGAAATGGGGGAAGGAATGGGAAAAGGGTACAGGAAATAGGGAAAAGGAAAAGGGAGAGAAAAGGGTACAGGAAATGGAAGAAAGGAAAGGGAAAAGGGTACAGGAAATGGGGGAGAGAGGGAAGGGAGGCATTTTGGGGTGTTTACCCCTATTTTAACCCCACCACCCCCATAACTGCGCATGGAATTCCCCCATTCCCCTCGCCCACAGGTCCCTCCCACTGCCAGCTCCTGGGATTCCCAGGAATTCCCAGGAATTCCCAGGAATTCCCTCACCTCCTCTTGCCCTTGGGAGGGCCCCTGACGAAGCACCAGTCCACGCTGACGGGCTGCCCCATGAGCTCCTGCCCGTTGAGCCCCTCCATGGCTGCCTGCGCCTCCTTGTAGGTCTCGTACTCCACCAGCGTGTAGCCCTGGGGTGGGAACGGGGCAGGAATGGGATGGGAATGAGACAGACACCAGGGGAGCCCAGCTTTGGGGGGCACCGACCCCCCAGCACCCCGGGTTTAGTGATGGGAATGAACCCAGCTCAAATTTGGGGTGCACAGACCCACTAGCACCCCAGGTTTAGGACTGGGAATGAGCCCAGCTCAGCTTTGGGGAGCACAGACCCCCCAGCACCCCGAGTTTAGTGATGGGAATGAGCCCAGCTCAGCTTTGGGGGGCACCAACCCCCCAGCACCTCAGGTTTAGGATTGGGAATGAGCCCAGGTCAGCTTTGGGGGGCACCAACCCCCCAGCACCTCAGGTTTAGGATTGGGAATGAGCCCAGGTCAGCTTTGGGGGGCACAGACCCCCAGCACCCCGGGTTTAGTGATGGGAATGAGCCCAGCCCAGCTTTGGGGGGCACAGACCCCCCAGCACCCCGGGTTTAGGATTGAGAATGAGTCCAGCTCAGTTTTGGGGGGCACAGACCCCCCAACACCCCAGGTCTAGGACTGAGAATGAGCCTGGGCACAGGGGGAATTCCCAGCTAAAATTTGGGGTGCACAGACCCCCCTAACACCCCGGGTTTAGTGATGGGAATGAGCCCAGCTCAGTTTTGGGGTGCACAGACCCCCCAACACCCCGGGTTTAGTGATGGGAATGAGCCCAGCTCAGTTTTGGGGGGCACAGACCCCCCCCTCAACACCCCAGGTTTAGGATTGGGAATGAGCCCAGCTCAGCTTTGGGGTGCACAGACCCCCCAGCACCCCAGGTTTAGGATTGGGAATGAGCCCAGCTCAGTTTTGGGGGGCACAGACCCCCCCCTCAACACCCCAGGTTTAGGATTGGGAATGAGCCCAGCTCAGCTTTGGGGGGCACAGACCCACTAGCACCCCAGGTTTAGGAATGAGGATGAGCCCAGACACCAGGGGAACTCAAATTTGGGGTGCACAGACCCCCTGACACCCCAAGTTTAGCGCTGGGAATGCCCCCAGGCATTGGGGAAATCCAGCTCCCAGCTCAGTTTTGGGACCTCCCAATAAATCAAATTTTGAGGTGCAGATACTCCCAGAACCCCCAGAATTGGCTCAGTTTGGGGGGCACCCCTAGCACCTCCCACCCTGGAGCATCCCCCAGGCTGAGATGGAGCTTGGGGGGGGTCCCCAGAGGTGCCCCCTCCCCACCTTCAGGTATCCCGTGCGCCGGTCCAGGTTCAGGTGGATGTTTTTGATCTCCCCAAATTCAGCAAATCTGTCGTGCACGTCCTCCTCCGTGGCCTCCTCGTGCACCCCTGTCACAAAGAGGATCCAGCCCTCCACGGCTGGGCAGGAAAAAGGGGGGGTCACAGAGCTGGGAATGGAGCTTCACCCCCCAAAATCCTTGGGGAGGGGGGACACGGAGCCCCCCCAGGGGTGAGATTTGGGGCTCCACGTCCGTGTGAGATGGGGCCAAAGTGATGCTGGGAAGGTGGGGAGCAATCATCCCACGTGGCCCCAGTTCCTCCTCCTGGCTGTGCTGGGTCCCCAAAAAAGGCCTTGGCACCCCAAAATCACTCCTTTTTCCCAGCTAGGAAGGGAGGATTGAGGCCCAGAGCCCCCAAATCCTGGGGGAGGTTGGGAAGAGCTCATCCCAGCAGGGCTGAACCCAAATCCAGATGCCATTCCCATGGGGAAAGTGCTGCTGGTGACACTTGGAGGGGCCACGGGGCCCTCAGGAAGGAGCATCTCCCCCAAATTTCCCCATTCCCACCTTGGGAAGGGGACGTGGAGCTGGGGTTTGCCCTAAAATAAAATCCTGGGAATGCAAAGACATTGTCCCAGCCTAAAATAAATCCTGGGAATGAGGGAAGGGATTGCCCCAGCCTAAAGAAATCCTGGGAATGAGGGAAGGGATTGTCCCAGCCTAAAGAAATCCTGGGAATGAGGGAAGGGATTGCCCCAGCCTAAAGAAATCCTGGGAATGAGGGAAGGGATTGTCCCAGCATGAAATAAATCCTGGGAATAAGGGAAGGGATTGCGGAGGATTGAGGCCCAGAGCCCCCAAATCCTG
This sequence comes from Pyrgilauda ruficollis, assembly GCF_017590135.1. Lineage (NCBI taxonomy): Eukaryota > Metazoa > Chordata > Aves > Passeriformes > Passeridae > Pyrgilauda > Pyrgilauda ruficollis. The sequence goes on along the minus strand of NW_024528788.1, from coordinate 15,437 downwards.
GGGGAGGTTGGGAAGAGCTCATCCCAGCAGGGCTGAACCCAAATCCAGATGCCATTCCCATGGGGAAAGTGCTGCTGGTGACACTTGGAGGGGCCACGGGGCCCTCAGGAAGGAGCATCTCCCCCAAATTTCCCCATTCCCACCTTGGGAAGGGGACGTGGAGCTGGGGTTTGCCCTAAAATAAAATCCTGGGAATGCAAAGACATTGTCCCAGCCTAAAATAAATCCTGGGAATAAGAGAAGGGATTGTCCCAGCCTAAAGAAATCCTGGGAATGAAGGAAAGGGATTGTCCCAGCCTAAATAAATCCTGGAATGGGAATGGGAATGGGGAAGGGATTGTCCCAGCCTAAAATAAATCCTGGGAATGAGGGAAGGGATTGTCCCAGCCTAAAATAAATCCTGGGAATGAGGGAAGGGATTGCCCCAGCCTAAAGAAATCCTGGGAATGAAGGAAAGGAAAGGAAGGGATTGTCCCAGCCTAAAATAAATCCTGGGAATGAAGGAAGTGAATTTCCCAGCCTAAAGAAATCCTGGGAATGAGGGAAGGGAAGGGATTGTCCCAGCCTAAAGAAATCCTGGAATGGAATGGGAATAGGGAAGGGATTATCCCAGCCTGAAATAAATTCTGGGAATGAGGGAAGGGATTGTCCCAGCCTAAAGAAATCTTGGGAATGAAGGAAAGGAAGGGAAGGGATTATCCCAGCCTGAATAAATCCTGGAATGGGAATAGGGAAGGGATTATCCCAGCCTGAAATAAATCCTGGGAATGAGGGAAGGGATTGTCCCAGCCTAAAATAAATCCTGGGAATAAGAGAAGGGAAGGGATTGTCCCAGCCTAAAGAAATCCTGGGAATGAGGGAAGGGAAGGGATTGTCCCAGCCTAAAGAAATCCTGGGAATGAGGGAAGGGAAGGGATTGTCCCAGCCTAAAGAAATCCTGGGAATGAGGGAAGGGAAGGGATTGTCCCAGCCTAAAGAAATCCTGGGAATGAGGGAAGGGATTGCCCCAGCCTAAAGAAATCCTGGGAATGAAGGAAAGGAAAGGAAGGGATTGTCCCAGCCTAAAATAAATCCTGGGAATGAAGGAAGTGAATTTCCCAGCCTAAAGAAATCCTGGGAATGAGGGAAGGGAAGGGATTGTCCCAGCCTAAAGAAATCCTGGAATGGAATGGGAATAGGGAAGGGATTGTCCCAGCCTGAGATAAATCCTGGGAACGAGGGAAGGGATTGTCCCAGCCTAAAGAAATCTTGGGAATGAAGGAAAGGAAGGGAAGGGATTATCCCAGCCTGAATAAATCCTGGAATGGGAATAGGGAAGGGATTATCCCAGCCTGAAATAAATCCTGGGAATGAGGGAAGGGATTGCCCCAGCCTGAAGAAATCCTGGGAATGAGGGAAAGTATTGTCCCAGTCTAAAGAAATCCTGGGAATGAGGGAAGTGAATTTCCCAGCATTAAATAAATGCTGGGAATGAGGGAAGGGACTGTCCCAGCAGGGCTGCAGAGCCCCAAATCCCCACCTTGGGAAGGGGATATGAAACTGGGATTTGCCCTAAAATAAATCCTGGGAAAGAGGCAAAGGAAGGGATTGTCCCAGCCTAAATAAATCCTGGAATGGGAATGGGAATAGGGAAGGGATTGTCCCAGCCTAAATAAATCCTGGAATGGGAATGGGAATGGGGGAAGGGACTGTCCCAGCTTAAATAAATCCTGGAATGGGAATGGGAATAGGGAAGGGATTGTCCCAGCCTGAAATAAATCCGGGGAATAGGGAAGGGATTGTCCCAGCCTAAATAAATCCTGGAATGGGAATGGGAACAGGGAAGGGATTGTCCCAGCCTGAAATAAATCCGGGGAACAGGGAAGGGATTGTCCCAGCAGGGCTGCAGAGCCCCTCGAAGCCCTGCAGGTGCCCCTCACATCTCTGTGGCCCCGGCTCGTCCCCGTCCTGCTCCACGCTGTCGTAATCTTCGCGCACCCGAGCGCGGGATCCTTCCTCTGCAAACAAAAAAAAGGGGGGAAGGAGGGGACCCCCAAACTGCAGGGGTCACCCAGAGCGCCAGGGAAGGGGTTTGGGGGTGGCTGGGGGGGGTCTCACCTGAGCCGAAGCCACGGCCCTTCCTCTTCTTGGCCTTTTCTTTCAGCTTGTGGATGCTCTCTGGTGGGAATTGGGGGGTTTGGGGTCAGCAGGAGCAGGGAGCCCCCCAAAAGGGACAGGGACCCCTCGTCCTGGCTGGGAAGGGTTGGGAATGAGCCCCTGGGAATGAGACCTGGGTTGGGAATGAGCCCTGGGAATGAGACCTAGGATTGGGAATGAGCCCTGGGGCGGGAATGAGCCCCTGGGAATGGAATGAGCCCTGGGAATGGGAATGAGCCCCCTGGGAATGGGAATGACACCCCTGGGAATGAGCCCTGGGGAGGGAATGAGCCCCTGGGAATAGGAATGAGTCCTGGATTGGGAATGAGCCCTGGGATTGGGAATGAGCCCCCTGGGAATGAGCCCTGGGAATGGGAATGATGTCCCCGCGTCATTAAAAACCCATCCAGGCTGGGCAGGACCCCTTGGGCTGGGCAGGACCCCCTGTGGGAATAGGAATGAGCCCTGGGAATGGGAATGAGCCCCCTGGGAATGGGAATGAGCCCCCTGGGAATGAGCCCTGGGAATGAGCCCTGGGGATGGGAATGATGTCCCCGGGTCATTAAAAACCCACCCAGGCTGGGCAGGACCCCCCAGTCCAGGCAGAGCCACCCCCGGCCAAGCCAGGACGGTCTCCCCGTGATGGGAATGATCCCCCCGGGCCGGACGGGACCCCAAACCCCCAGGAATAACCCCGTGAGCCGGGAACGGACAGCAGGACCCATGTGCCATACCGGGAGTGACCCCCGAGCCAGGAGTGACCCCCCCAGCACCGAGCAGGAGCCCCCTGCGAACGACAGCAACCCCCGCCCCGGGCCCGGGCTGTCCCTGAGGCCGACGCGGCCAGAGGCGGCGGGAGCGGCTCCGCTGAGCCGGGACCCGACCGGATCGGTCGGCAGGGCCGCTCTGGGCCGGACGGGATCGCTCCAGCCCCGCGCTCACCGTCCCCGTCCTCGTCCATAGCGAAATCCTCTCCGCCCGCCTCATGAAGATCCAGCACGTCCGCCATCTTGCCGAGAGTAGCGGGGCACGCCGGGAGCGCGCCGGAAGTGGGAGGGAGTGGGCGGAAGTACCGGCGCGGCCATATTGGGGAGGGATTGTGGCAGAAAGTACCGGCGCGGCCATATTGGGAAGGGCCCTGGGCGGAAGTGCCCTTTCCGCCATGTTGGGAAGGTCGTGCCGCCATTTTGAGAAGGTCGGGCTAGTTCTTTTTTGCTCCGGGAATTTCGAACCCCCAGGTTTTGAACCCCGGGAATTTCGAACCCTGGGGTTTGAACTTCGGGAATTTCAAATCTCAGAAATTTCGAACCCCCAGGTTTTGAACCCCGGGAATTTTGGACCACACACCGACACGGCTCAAAGCATTTTTGGCACAACTGGCCCCCCCAAAAAAACGAGCAAGAGCACCAAAGTTAATAAAAAATCGCTGGGTTTATTGTATAAAATCCACAGCAGTGTTTATCCCGTAATTCCACTGCCTCAACAAGGAGCACGACTTTCTCTGTACTGAGAAAATTTGAATTTTGTTAATTTTACGCCTTCCACAGAGATCTGGAGCCTTCAAACTGTCTCCTCGATCCCACAAGCAATAGAATGTCTGGTTTTTTCCCTTTTGTTTTTATTTTTTTTTCCTTCCACAGTGATGGAACTCCTAAAGTCCTCCCAGACTTGTTGATTTGGAGCATAAAGAACTGGGAGGAGCTTCAGGGATTCCCTTAGGTTTAAAATCCTTTGCAGGATTAAAACCCGTTATTCCTAAATCAATTTTTTTCCAATCTTTCAGGAAAATTACACCCCACAACCCCCACCCCCATCCCTTTAAAATCCAATTTCCAGCGACATCAAACGTTAATAGTGTTTGTAGAAAGTATAAAAAATATATAAACCCCCAAAATAAGCTTGTTAGGATGTGGATATAAAAATGGGGTACCTACAAATAATGGAATTATTCCACTTTTATCCTAAAACAATGATTATTGCTGGAATATCCTGTGGTCAGGCAGAGGGAAGAAGGAGGGTGGGAATAGTAGAATCTGCAGGGTTTAAAGAGATAAGAAGAGGGAAAAGCTCTCAGCTAGGGTGAAAAAGGAATTCTGGCTTGTAATTCAGTTTGTATTCCCAGTCTACTGGGAAAAAGGGGAGTAAGATGGAAATTTCCATGGATAAATTGACATTTTCTTGAGTGAACTCGGAGCTGTTTGAACAATTCCATGCCATAAAAGGGGTTTTAAAGCTAAATATAGTCTAAATTCCACATGGATACAAGGGATAAGGAATGATTAGTGCAAATCCCTCCCTCATCCACAAACTCTCCAAGATTTTTCCCATCTTCCAATGCTAGTATTTGGCTCCAGACAGGGCAATTCCAGGGGGGAACTGCAAATCCTGCTGTGCTTGGGACTGGAATGCTGCAGGTCGATCCCAGATTTAACTCCAAAATTAAATCTGGATATTGCACATGTTGGCATCCACTCATTTAATTAAGGAGCTCATCAAGAAGCTCTAATTGATCCCTTTCTGCTACAGGAGGGAGGGGATCCAATGGGTTTTTCCAGAGGAAACACTGGATTCCATAGAATCCCGACTGCTCCAGCAATGAGGGAGTGAGGAGAGGACAAAACCTGGGATTTGAACCCCGAAAATAAGGGAGAGGAAAAAATCTGTAGGGATTATGAGGGAATAAAAAGTTCCCTAGGGAATAAGGAGTTCTCAAGGGAGGAATGAGGGAATGAGGAGCAGCTCTAAAAACCAGGATGAAACTGCTAGAATCCATTCAGGAGCTTTTTCCCTAAATTTCTTCTAAATGTGCAAATGGGCTGGGATTTGGGGAAGGGTTTTGGGATCACCAGGGGTGGGATTTTTGGGGTTCAGCAGCCAGAGGAGTGTGCTGAGCCCAGCTGGCCAGCTGCCAGCAGCAGGATGTCCTTCTTCTCCTTGTGGAACCTCAGCTCCTTCCCGGCCAGCCGGGCCTCGTCCAGCTCGCGCTCGGTGGCCGCCAGCTCCCGGGAAAGGGCTCCTGGAATGTTCTGCTCCCGGTTCACCCAGTCCAGGGCCATCTGGTTTCGGATGTCATCGTCCAGAGCACGGTGGGAGTAGTGAGCCAGGACCTCCTGGTGGGAATGGGAGGCAGAGAATTGGTTAAAATTGGGAAAAAAAACCTTATGGGATGCAATAGAATCATTAAAATAGGGGGAAAACCTTAAGGGAATGATGCTTTGTGAAGGTTGAGCTAGAACAGAGGTTGGGCAGAGTTAATTAATAAAGTAGGGATTTATTAAAAGGATATTCTCAATGGATGCACCTTGGGCAGTGCGAGAGACCAGGCGGGGTCTACACCCAAGATGAACCAAAATGGTCACAAAATGAACCAAAAATGGTCACAAAATGAACCCAAGATGAACCAAAACGGACACCCGGTCACAGGGTCTCTCACTTTTATAAGTTCTGGTCCATTTGCATATTGGAGTTAATTGTCCAATTACAGCTCCACCCCACATGAACCAAAATGGACACCCGGTCACAGGGTCTCTCACTTTTATAAGTTCTGGTCCATTTGCATATTGGAGTTAATTGTCCACTTACAGCTCCACCCCATAAAGTCCAATTTTTCTTGTTTTCTCTCTTCAGTCCACATTGTTTATGCTCTTGGGCCTGAGATTTGGGTCATTTGTCCTCCACAAGGCATCAGGGGAAGCTCAGGAATGGGAAGGAGCAGCGGGATGGAGTTGGGACTCACCTGGCGTGAGCACTGACGTTCCCTCATGGCCTTCAGGCTCCCATTCCAGTGCAGCAGCTGGAAAACTGTCATCAGCTCCTGGGATGGCAAGAGGGAGGGTTTAAAACACAAAACCACCATTTCTGCATGTGCTGGGATTGCTCAGAGCTGGGTGACTCCCACTTCTGTGTTTTGGTACCATAAAATGTTCTTTAATGCATGTAAATAAACTCTCATAAATGGTGGTGGTACACACAGCAGCAGGCTGAGAGAATATAGTGATTTAGGCACCTCATTAAGGAATTCCCCCAGTCTTTGGGGGAAACATCTCATCTTGTGGAGCTCTTGCTCCCCTGTTTTCAGGGATGAATCTCACTAATTAACTGTACTACTGCAATTAGGACATTTGGAAATATCACAGTGACAGTGAGAAACCCAATTCCCAGGATAATACTGGAATTACCCCAAATCTGATCTGAATCAAAGGGAAACCCCGAGTTTATTCCCCATGGAAAAAACTGAAAATAGACCTGGGAGACCAACCCAAACATCCCTTAACCAAACCAGGAGTGGGACCTGGGTAGAAGAGGAACAGGATCTGCACAAACTGGACACAGCACCTGGAATTCCAGCATGGATTTTCCCTTGTTGGACTCCAGCATGAAGCGGAAGGCCCCGATCCCAGTGTTGGGATTATCTGCCTCTTCTCGGTTGCCCTGCAGAGAAATTCCAGCTATGGAGCTGCCATTCTCATTCCTGGGAATTCCCAATCCTGGAATTCCCAGTGGGATTCAGGAGAGCCTAATGCCAGCACAGGATGAGCTGTCACACGTGAATGTGACAGCCTGGTCAGACGGAGAGAAGCTAAGTAAGTTTTCCCAGAACTGACCTGGGAAGCTTTAGGGAGATAAACAGTGATAGCCAAATATTAAAAAGAATCTGCAGTTGATGGTTTTTAACAATCTGTTTTGCATGGAATTAGAAAAAAAAGTTTAGAAATTAGAAATAATTAGCTTCTGATTGTGATGGTGTGAATTATAACATTTGTCTGTATTGCCTCACCCTACACACGAGACTGAAAACGGAATAAAATTTTTTAAAACGCCTCTAAATTACCCCATCTCTGGGTCAGAAAATGGCTTAATCTGACCCAAAAAAAGACCAACCACGACACCCATGCTCACGTTGAAGGACGCCAGGGCCTCGGAGACACTCTTCTCGATGAAGTCGTCGGTGATGCGGCGGGAGGGGTGCTCGTTGAACACGGAGTTCATCAGCGCGATCTTGGCCGCGCTCCGGCGCGCCTCGGCCTTGGTGGGACAGAACTGGGGACACACGGCCACGCTGGGGACACCCCCAGCACCTCCACGCCCCCCCCAGAGCACCAGGAATGGGGGCTGGGCGGGGGCAATTAGGAAATGACACCCCCAGAATCAGAACTGCCAGTTGCGTTGGCGATTAATTTGATTTAATTCATTTTTTCAGACCCAAAGTGTTCCCAAATCTGCCCCAAAGACCAGGATTTTGGGACAGAACCAAAAGAGGTTCAGAACCTCCTGTTGCACAGTCAATTAATTAATTTAATTAATTTTTTCAGACACAAACTGTTCCCAAATTCTCCCCTGAGACCAGGATTTTGGGACAGAACCATAAGAGGTTCAGAACCTCCCATTGCATTCTCAACTAATTAATTAAATTTAATTTAATCCTGGGAAGGAGGAGAAAGAATCACATCCTGGGAAGGAGGAGGAAGGGGATCAAACTCTGGGAAGGAGAAGGAGGGATCTAATCCTGAGAAGGAGAAGGAAGGATCAAATCCTGAGAAGGAGATGGAAGGATCTAATTCTGGGAAGGAAAAGGAAGGATCACATCCTGGGAAGGGAGGATCTAATCCTGGGAAGGAAAAGGAAGGATCAAATCCTGAGAAGGGAGGATCTAATCCTGGGAAGGAAAAGCAAGGATCACATCCTGGGAAGGAGAAGGAAGGATCACATCCTGGGAAGGAGAAGGAACGATCACATCCTGGGAAGGAAGGATCTAATCCTGGGAAGGAAAAGGAAGATCAGATCCAGCCAATCCAACAGTTTTCCCTGATATCCCATCTCCTATTTCAGCACTAAATTGTAAGTGACCAGAATAGGCAATAAAGGACACCAAAAACCCACAATCCACAGACAAATCTTCCCAGACTGGGACCTGAGAAGGAAGGATCACATCCTGGGAAGGGAGGATCTAATCCTGGGAAGGAAAAGGAAGATCAGATCCAGCCAATCCAACAGTTTTCCCTGATATCCCATCTCCTATTTCAGCACTAAATTGTAAGTGACCAGAATAGGCAATAAAGGACACCAAAAACCCACAATCCACAGACAAATCTTCCCAGACTGGGACCTGATGGCAATTTACACACCACCAGCAGCTTGCAATTAAATCTCCTTGCAACTAAAGAGGTTTAGAGCCAGATTCAGGAAAGAGAACGCCCAGCAGGGAGGAGATATTTGGGAAAGGATCCCGGCGGGGTCTGGGAGAGGCATTCCCGGGGTGGGGATTGTACCTGGAAGCTGCCAAAGCAGCTGCCCATTGCCAGGGTGACAGGAGAGGCATTCCCGGGGTGGGGATTGTACCTGGAAGCTGCCAAAGCAGCTGCCCATTGCCAGGGTGACACGAGAGGCATTCCCGGGGTGGGGATTGTACCTGGAAGCTGCCAAAGCAGCTGCCCATTGCCAGGGTGACACGAGAGGCATTCCCGGGGTGGGGATTGTACCTGGAAGCTGCCAAAGCAGCTGCCCATTGCCAGGGTGACACGAGAGGCATTCCCGGGGTGGGGATTGTACCTGGAAGCTGCCAAAGCAGCTGCCC
>NW_024528788.1:4638-5800 GCF_017590135.1 Pyrgilauda ruficollis | reverse complement strand
CAACCCCGAGCCCGCTGCCGGTGTCGGGCCGAGCCCCGCGGGGGCCCCGGTGAGGCCGGGCCGAGCCCCGCGGGGCCCGGCGCCCACCCCGGGCTGCAGCCGCTGCGCCCGCACCGCCTCCATCGCCGCGCTCCCTCCTCAGCGCCGCGCTGTCAATCAGCGCCGCTCCGCGCCCGGCAGACCAATAGGAGCGCCGGATCGGGGAGGGGGAGGAGGGGAAAGCATCAGAAGGCCAATCACAACGCGGTGCGCGGCTCGAGGGGCGGGGTCAGGGCGCGGCGCACTCGCCCACTAACACAAATAGCGGTGTGTGGTCGTGGGGCGGTAAGGGGCGGGGATTTGGGGGCCATTGTCCAATCGTATTTCGGAAACTTTAGATTGACAGGAGAATAAACGAATCAAAATGCAGGAAGCACAAACCAGCAGAGATGACGGTACGGGGTGACAGCCCCGCTCTTATTGATCAGGAGAAGCAATTAACGGCGAAAGAAACCAATCAAACTCTTCGACACAGATTTAGAGGCGGAGATTCCGCCATTCACGGGCACTGTTTTGGTCGCAGCGGGCGGGTCCGCCCTCAGCCAATGGGAAAGAGCCGCGGCGGTACCGGAAGTGACGCCGGTGTACCGGGCTCGGTACCGGGCCCGCGCCATGGAGGCCTGGGTGCGCTTCAGCGCCCAGAGCCAGGCCCGGGAGCGCCTCCTCAGGTGCAGCCTCGGCTCCCCGGGGAGGGGAATCAGGGGAGGGGGATCCCAAAATCCCGGGGTGGCTCTGGGCCAGAGGAGATCGCAGAGAACCGGGAGGGGTCCGAAGCACCGGGGTGACATCCCCGGTTCCCCCCTCGCTGACTCCCTCGTTGTCCTCAGGGCCGCTCAGTACGCCTGTGTGTTGGCCGGGGCCGCGCTGAGCCGCGCCGGGAACGGCTCCGGGGGCAGCTCCGGGACCCTGAGCCGCCTGCAGCAGCTGGAGGCTCACCTGAGCCTGGGCCGCAAGCGTGAGTGGGCTGGGGGGGGGCAGGGCCGCTCAGTACGCCTGTGTGTTGGCCGGGGCCGCGCTGAGCCGCGCCGGGAACGGCTCCGGGGGCAGCTCCGGGACCCTGAGCCGCCTGCAGCAGCTGGAGGCTCACCTGAGCCTGGGCCGCAAGCGTGAGTGGGCTGGGGGG
>NW_024528788.1:0-1301 GCF_017590135.1 Pyrgilauda ruficollis | reverse complement strand
CCCAATCCCCAATTCCCCAGTCCCCATTCCCTTCCTGCGGCTGCTGGGAGCACCCAGACCCCCTTTCCCCCCTCTTTCCGCAGGTATTACCTCTTTGCCCTGCTGGTGAACCTCAGCAGGGACGCCTACGAGATCCGCCTGCTGCTGGAGCGCGCCGCGGCCGCCAGGAAACGCGGCAGGAGCCCGGAAAAGCAGCCCCAGCTCCGTGCTGAGGGCAGGACCCAGCGCCTCCGGCTGCAGCTGCAGCTCCAGCTGCAGCTCCTGCTGCAGGTGCTGCGGGACAACCCCCCGCTGCTGCTGGACCTGCTGAGGAACGCCTGCGACCTGGTGATCCCTCTGGAAAAGCTGGGGCTGTGCCGGAGCAGCCCCGGGATCGTGGGCTTCTGTGGGCTCACCTCCTCCGTGCTCTCCATCGTCACCATCCTCCACCCCTGGCTCAAGCTCAAGCCGTAGTTTTCTTGGGATTTTTGGGGATTTTGGGGGGTTTGTGGCATCTCTGGAAGTGACTGGTTGGTGCCATTCCATCATTCCTGACTCCTTGGAGCCTCAAAATTCCGGCGTTGGATCCCACAGGGATGTCAGCTTCCCAAATGTGGTTTTTCCCATTGACTCTTCCAGAAATTTTAGGGAAAAAATTGGGATTGAACGTTCCCCCTCTTTGTCTGGGGAGAGCCTTTCACCTGGAGCCAGCTGACAGGGAATATTTGGGGCTGGAAAATGTGGATTGGGGCTGGAAAATGTGGGGTTCTGGGGCTCAGCTCCTCCGTGCTCTCCCTCATCACCATCCTCCACCCCTGGCTCAAGCTCAAGCCGTAGTTTTCTTGGGATATTTGGGGATTTTGGGGGGGTTGTGACATCTCTGGAATGGCTGGTGCCATTCCCATCATTCCTGACTTCTTGGAGCCACAAAGTTCCAGAGTTGGATGCCACAGGGACATCAGCCCCCAAATGTGGTTTTTCCCATTGGCTTTTCCAGAAATTTTAGGGTTTCTTCTGTCTGGGGAGAGCCTTTCACCTGGAGGCAGCTGACAGGGAATATTTGGGGCTGGAAAATGTGGATTGGGGCTGGAAAATGTGGATTGGGGCTGGAAATTGTGGGGTTCTGGGGCTCAGCTCCTCCGTGCTCTCCATCATCACCATCCTCCACCCCTGGCTCCAGCTCAAGCCGTAGTTTTCTTGGGATTTTTGGGGATTTTGGGGGGTTTGTGGCACCTCTGGAAGTGACTGGTGCCATTCCTGTCATTCCTGACTCCTTGGAGCCTCAAAGTTCCAGTGTTGGATGCCACAGGGACATCAGCCCC
>NW_024528787.1:0-833 GCF_017590135.1 Pyrgilauda ruficollis | reverse complement strand
ATAAAGAAAGGAGTGCCCAAAGGCACCTCCAGGGGAGGAATCCCGAAAGAAAGATGTGCCCAAACCCACCTCCAGGGAAGGAACACCCCAAAACAACGACACCAAAGCCACCTCCAGGGGAGGGACATCCCTAAATAAAGGTGTGCTTGGCCACCCAGCTGAAATCAGGGGCCCAGGCAGCTGTGGCAGCACAAAAACACAGGCAGGGAACCCAGAGAGGTTTCCCCTCTGCTTCGTTTCAGTCAGGATTATTCTGCTCCTGAACAAAGTGACACGGCCAAGCTGATGCAGGGAATCTGTGCAGGGAAAAGGGAATCATTCCAATTATGTCCACCTTGTGAGCCCATCCTTTCCTTGTACAAGATCTGCTCACAAGCGCTTTTAATTTTTAAATGACCACAGGGCACACCAAAAAATGATCCTATGAACACCTTTTCCTACAGGAATTTATGAACTGCAGTAAAACTTCCCAGACACCTCAGTATTTTTACATGGAACACAATTTTATGCCTCTTTTGACGACATTCTTGATAAAAGCTTTTTATTGCTATGGATCATAAAACTAATAGTCCTATTTACCACAGCAAATATTTTCATTTACCTGAGGCAGGGTAAGCCAGGATGCTTTATGGAGCCATTAAATCAGAGAATGGACAACTTTAATTAAAAACCAAGCAAGTTACAATCTCGTGCTGAAAGAGAAATCTGGGTGGGTGACAGGGTGCTGCGGGAAGAACCCGGAGCAGATGAGGAAAGCAGGAATTGTAAAAGCTCAGGACTCAAGGATCTGTCAGATCTCTTGGTCCAGATGACCCTGAGGTGTTAGAAAGTCT
>NW_024528786.1:0-845 GCF_017590135.1 Pyrgilauda ruficollis | reverse complement strand
ACAGATGGCAAACAGAAAACATCTTGCCTTGCAATCTGGGACATCCAGCCAGCCCCACAGCTGCAGGACCCCGGGAGGATCAGCCAGCTCCATCCACAGCCACCATTAACTCAGGAAAATTGGGACATGAAACTGGGACCTTGGGACAACTCATGAAAATTAGCCATTAATATTACCAGTGGGCAGCATGGATCCCTCAGCCCACAGCTGGGGCACAAAGCCAGCCAGCCCTGCTGGTTCTCTGGATTCTCACCCAGGGCTGCTTTTCCTCCTTCTCCAGCACCCAACCAATCAACAGAATAAACAAGGAAGCAGCAATTGACCCGGCCTCTCCATCAGCCTGCTGCAGCCCCTCCCAAAGGGAAGCTCCCAGCCCTGCAGCTTCAGGGCACAAGGTCACCAATTACTGTTCACCCTCTGCTCATCTCCACTCCACACAGCCTGAGCTGCCCAAAAAGCAAGGACAGGCTCTTCCACAAGGCAGCTGGGGCAGGGCATTGCTGTCACCCCCGCTGTGACCTGGGGTTTTCCATTCTTCCCACTCTGCAGCATCTCACCTCACTCCTGGGAGCATCACAGCAGCTTTCAGCTCTGGGATGAGCCACGAGGCTGGATCGTGTTTCCCACAAAGCATCATGGCTTTAGGGATCCCCCAGGAATGAAGGAAGGCACAGGTTCTGTGAAATTACTGAGAGAAAAAAAATTATATATATATATTTTACAGACCTATCTCCTGCACAGGCAGGCAGGACTTTGAAAGTTGGAGTGCCTTGTAAAATCTGGGTCAGTTTTGTGAGATTATTTTGAAGGAGTGGAAAATCATTCTGACAACATCAAACTACCCC
>NW_024528785.1:0-801 GCF_017590135.1 Pyrgilauda ruficollis | reverse complement strand
AAGGAATGGGGCTGGGAAAAGGGGAGGATTCATGGAAAAAGGACAGAATTCCTGGGAAAAGGGGCTTGGAATGGAAAGCATGCCGGGCTGCTGCCCGATCTGGCAGGGATCTGGAATGCCGGGAATGCCAGGGCTGCTCCTCACCCGTCCCCTTGTGCTTGTCCACGAAGCAGTACTTGAGCTCGTAGTCCTTCAGCAGCTCGTGGATGTCCTGGGAAAAACGGGATTTTCCATGGGAACGGGGCAGAGAGCAGGGGCCACGGGAAAGAGCCTGCCCTTCCCAAGCCCCATTCCCCAGGGATTTTCCCTTCCCAAACCCCATCTTCCCAAGGATTTCCCCTTCCCAAGCCCCATTTCCCAGGGATTTCCCCTTCCCAAGCCCCATTCCCCAGGGATTTCCCCTTTCCCCAGGAATTTCCCCTTTTCCCAAACCCCCTTTTCCCCGGGAATTTTCCCTTTTCCCAAAGCCCATTTTTATAGGAGTTTTCCCTTTTCCAAACCCCATTTTTTCCATGAATTTTCCCTTTTCCCCAGGAATTTCCCCCTTTCCCAAACCCCATCTTCCCAGGGATTTCCCCTTTTCCCAAACCCCCTTTTCCCTGGGAATTTCCCCTTTCCAAACCCCATTTTTCCCAGGAATTTCCCCTTTCCAAACCCCATTTCCCCAGGAATTTCCCCTTTCCCAAACCCCATTTTTTCCAGGGATTTCCCCTTTTCCCAACCCCATTTTCCCCACGGATTTCCCCCTTTCCCAGTGACCCCCCCTTTCCCAGCCCCCCTTCCAGAGGGATCCCGAGCTCC
>NW_024528784.1:0-833 GCF_017590135.1 Pyrgilauda ruficollis | reverse complement strand
AAGGGCAGGCACATTTTGATAAAAAAATGCATGTTACAACTTTGCCTGGGCAAAGATATTAGGGACATTGGCAGTCTCTATTGCCATGGCTAATGCATCCACTTTCCTGTTCCCTTCTGTGATAATACCTGGGAGGTCAGTGTGTGACCTCACATGCATGATATGGTAAGGTTGCTTTCTGTGGGAGATTAAGCCTGTTCATGTAGAAACCAATTGGTATAACTTTGGATTGGAAACATCTTTGAGAAGAGCATGTTCTGCTCTGATAGCTATACCAGCAACATAAGGTGAATCTGTGACCAGATTAAAGGGTTCGTCTTTGAATTTCTCAAAGGCTCTGACAACAGCTGATAACTCTGTAATCTGTGGAGATCCCTCCACTATTTGAATGTCAGATTCCCATTTTTGGGTCTTAGGGTCTTTCCATGTCATTACAGACATGTGGGATGACCCTGAGCCACCTGTAAAACTGGTTAGAGCTTTGAGAGGTATTTTACTTTGGACTAATTTTGGGCACAAAGATTTCCTTTGGGCTATGGAGAGTGTCACTTATAATTAGGATGTCAAAAGGACCACCTTTTGGCCCATGTTTGCATGTGGGAACATGATAAACATCCTTATTATTAAAGTCAATGGACAGAGCAGTTACCAGCTGGCGATGGGTTCCCATCTGTATTGCTCCATGTGTTGGATCCTCTTCATGTGGTCTGGAATTTCCTGGGATGATGTGTAGTTGGGTCTGGATGGCCTTTGATTTGTTGTCTTTGTGTGGGGCCTGACCACGCTCCTCTGGCCGTTTCCTGAACGCTGCTGGTAGCACTGCTGATTCTGGG
>NW_024528783.1:0-834 GCF_017590135.1 Pyrgilauda ruficollis | reverse complement strand
TTACAAATTGTACTGAGCTGAGAGCATTCTACAATCCTAAGACCATAGTACTGATACAGTGTGATCTTCACATCAAGATTTCCAGTGAGAAGGAAGGGTTCAGGGCCTTCCTGTTGAAAGTTCTTTTATTTTTGTGCTATTTAGTGTCACTGAGCTTTCAAGTATTATAGGGCTGGCTGGGCACTGACCCCACAGGTCTCTGTGTGTGTGCTCAGCTCCTGAAAAAAGCTACAGCCCAAAGCAGTGAGAAGGGCACAGTCCACAGCTCCTCTGAGGACAAGGTTCAGCTGCAGCGTGCTCTTCACATGCAACCAGACTAAAGCATCTTCCTCATCTTGGGGAGAGATCACCAATCCATGCATCTGTCCCCATCTGGGGAAGGCCTAGCTTTAAGTCCAAGTTTCTGGGACCCAGTTTCGTATGAGCATACGTGCCAGTCAGCCGGACGAGGCAGTTTCCAGGCTGTTGCCTGGCTGCTGCTATCCCTTCTGTCAGGCACCTGAGGGCAGTGAAGGCAGGATGGCCGCTCGGGAGCCCAGCGGCTGCCACCCACCCGCACCGCCCCGCGGTGCTCCTGCCCCGGCCACGGGAGCCTCCCGGCTCGGCCCTTCGCGCCCTTAACACTGCTCAGGGAAGCGAAAAGCTCTGCCCGCTCCCTACGGCCGTGGGAAAGGCCCAGCCTCCAACTACTCCTTCAAAGGCCGATTGCCCAAAGCGGAAAAGCGTCAGCCGGCCTTTGTTCCGCCCCTGCCTTGGCGCTGAGACCGGCCCAGCTGGGGAGGCCTGGCCCTACCGTGCCCTGCCCCTCCCTGCCCGGCCCGGCCCGGCCCGGCC
>NW_024528782.1:0-834 GCF_017590135.1 Pyrgilauda ruficollis | reverse complement strand
CCCAGGCCTGCCTCAAAATTTCAGGAAAGAAATGGTCAGGAATGATGGATGTAGGACAGCATTATCTTGTGATGAGGAAAGCAGGGGACCTCAGTTAAAGCCAAATATCCACGTCTTCCTCTCTTGGCATCATCACTGGTTAGGTTGAACAAGAAATTCTGGAGAGAAAAAGAACCTAACACTGAAGAAATTAGTCTAATAACCTTCCTAATGCACATCAGGTCAAGGAAGTTACTCTTAGTGTTGTTGAAGCTTGATACTGCATGAATTATTTATAGTTTTATTCTTGTTTCATTTAATATATCATATAGGTATGGCTGTGAAGTTGTTTAGTTATCTTTGTGTTGCGATTCAAATGCTATGGGTACAGTAATGTACTTTGATCTTACAGTAATGGGAATATAAAGCATGATAATAGCAAAATCAAACTTCTAATTATAGTTATTATGCTAATATTAAAAAGTTTAATTTCTTTGATAGCCTTGATATTTAAATTTAGGACACCAGCAGGAGAGAGTTGGGAAGGACTTAATAAAATTATTATAAAGGGGAACTTTGTCCATCCTTGAATATTGCAGAAACCATTCAAAGAGCCAGCAGTCAGCTTTATTGAAATTCACAGTGAAAAAGCCCTCAACATCAGGGTCCTTATAAGAGCAGCAAAGTCTTAGTGTTTAGAGCACGAAGGAAATCTATAATAGCTTAAATAATATAATGGAGAAATATACAGATGTACCACATATAACTGCTGGGAAAAACCCCTGCTGCACGGGGTCCTTGGGGAATGTGATCTGGAGCAGCTCCAGGAGGGGAAGTCAGTGCTTTTGGTTAAGC
>NW_024528781.1:0-834 GCF_017590135.1 Pyrgilauda ruficollis | reverse complement strand
CTTTCCCCATTCCCCACAGGGATTTTTTCCCTTCCCCCCCTGTATTTTTTATTTCTTTCCCCATTCCTGGAGGGATTTTTCCCCTTTCCCATTCCCACAGGGATTTTTTTTCCCTTTCCCATTCCCGCCGGGATTTTTCCCCCTCCTCCCCCTGTATTTTTTATTTCTTTCCCCTTTCCCCCCTGTATGTTTTCTTTCTTTCCCCATCCCCACAGGGATTTTTCCCTTTCCCCCCGTTATTTTTTATTTCTTTCCCCATCCCCACAGGGATTTTTCCCCTTTCCCTCTGTATTTTTTCTTTCTTCCCCCAATCCCACCGGGATTTTTCCCCCTTCCCCCCTGTATTTTTTCCCTTTCCCATCCCCACAGGGATTTTTCCCCCTCCTCCCCTGTATTTTTTCTTTCTTTTCCCATCCCCGCTGGGATTTTTTCCCTTTCCCATCTCCACAGGGATTTTCCCCTTTCCCCCCTGTTATTCTTTCTTTCTTTCCCCATCCCCACAGGAATTTTTTTTCCCTTTCCCATCCCCACAGGGATTTTTTTTCCCCTTCCCCCCTGTATGTTTTCTTTCTTTCCCCATTCCCCACAGGGATTTTTCCCCTTCCCCCCATTATTTTTCCTTTCTTTCCCCACTCCCGCCAGGATATTTTCCCTTTCCCATCCCCACAGGGATTTTTCCCCCTCCTCCCCTGTATTTTTTCTTTCTTTTCCCATCCCCGCTGGGATTTTTTCCCTTTCCCATCTCCACAGGGATTTTCCCCTTTCCCCCCTGTTATTCTTTCTTTCTTTCCCCATTCCCGCAGGAATTTTTTTTCCCCTTTCCCATCCCCACAG
>NW_024528780.1:0-837 GCF_017590135.1 Pyrgilauda ruficollis | reverse complement strand
GTGTCACCAGCTCTGCTTCCAGCACAGATCCCAAACCCACAGCCTACAGTGGCCTCAAGGAGGAATATTAACTCTGCCCCAGCTGAAGCCAGCACAATAAGATATAAAAAATTATTGCTTTCCTAATCATCATCCTTTGAATTTCTCACAGTCTGGAATTTGCTCCCTTTCTATTCTGTGAGAATCACCCTGTGTGCAAATATCCAGTTCCCTCCCTGTGTCTTGCTACCACCACGATGGGGAGTGACAAAACAGGCACAGTTAAGAGATGAGAGAAGGAAAAAAAGAAAGGAAATATCAGTAAACTTGGCACAACATCCAATTATAAAAGTGGGTGCAAAATGCTAACAATTCAATGCTCAGAAGAACTCATCTGAATTCCATTATCATCCAAGTAGAATCTGGTATTTGTTAAAAAAGGGACAAATGTTCTTAAAAGATGTGCTGCTCACAATCATCTCAGGATATAAAAACATGAATAGAAGTTACCAGTCAGTCCCGCTGCATTCCAAAAAAAAAGAAAAAAAAAAGAAAAGGCAAAGAGAAAAGAAAAGAATTAAAGACAAATTTTCAACAGATGCAAAGCACTCCGGGGGGCTGTCACTGAGACAAATAAAGCCATGGGATGTTGGGATGTCCTCTGTGAATCCACAAATGCCTCTGGAATTAGGCCAGGTGTACCACAGCAGGTTTGGACAGCTCTACACACTGGGTGATCAGGGTTGGGGGGAGAGGGGCAATTCCTGCTGAATGACAGGAAAGAAATGGAATATCAGCCCAAAACACTGCTCCCAGGAGAGTCAAAGAACAGGATTTTGCTCCTTTTTTTTTTTTTTT
>NW_024528779.1:0-834 GCF_017590135.1 Pyrgilauda ruficollis | reverse complement strand
GCAAGTCTGAATATGGAAGCTGAAGTGCTCAGTGAGGCTCCTGCAGGAATTAGATCACTCTTTGGCCCTCATTAGATCAATGCCCACGCTGCTGCAGCAGCCAGGCAGCGAGGGGGCTCTGCCTGGGTGCACCAGCACACGCAGCACTGTCGAGGTCTTGGCTCTCCCTGCCTTTGCAGGAAGAAAAAATCTGGTGCATTGCTCACAACACACACACTGATATCCCATCAATAATCTTTGTAAGCTCTGTAGCTCATTATGAAGAGAATATAGACTTAAATTAGGAGGCTGAGTCCAATTAGGCTGCATTGAGTTGCCATGTTCCAGGTCTTACAGAGACCACAAAAGCCCCACCCCACTGGAGATGTACAGTTTACATGCTGGGTGTTCAAAGAGCAGATTTTGCAAACCCACTGATCATTTCTGCAGCAGTCCTCATTATCCCCATGCCAATTCCTGTCAATCATAACTGGCACTGTGAAATAAATAAGCCCCCAGACCGCTGCAAAGAGGTTGGGAACCTTCTGGAGACTTGGCACTCATGTCACACTGCTCGCCAGGGGGGGAACTTGGCATGGAAGCTCCTTGCTATGAGAATATCAAGGCCTTGATCAACACTGCCTGCAGCCTCAAACCCTGGTCTGTAATCTAGGGAAATGATCCTCTGCCCCCTCTCAGCACCAGCACACAGAGGCCACAGCCCGCCCGGGCAAGTGTGTGCCCAGCTCTCACCACGGCTGTTCCTGCCTCACCACAGCCAAAGGCCTTCATGCTCTTTGGAGTACCAGTGTTTGGAGATTTTTGCTCTTTTGTTCTTCTTCTTTATTTTTTTTT
>NW_024528778.1:0-834 GCF_017590135.1 Pyrgilauda ruficollis | reverse complement strand
AAAAAAAAAAAAAGAGGCAGGATTACTGCAGATCCCTCAGATTGAGGAGAGGTAAACTGGACAGAACTTATAAAATTCTTGAAATGCTGAGAGCTGCTTAACAACAAATGGAGCTGTAAATGCAGAATTAAAAGATATTTGCTTCACAGAATTCCTGCTTTATTAAAGCCTTTGGTACATTTATTGAATAAATTAATCTTAGGGGAATTAAATCAGAATTTAACAGCTGATGTTCTCACAGGAGCAATGTACACATCAATCCCTGGAGTTCTTTGTTTTTTAAACAGTTCTTTTGATATTTCTTATGATGTTTAGTTTTCAAAAATACTGATGAGATACAGTTTGGTACTTTTTGAAGTTGGTAAAAGGATGAGAAAATTTGTTTAGTTGCTCTCATGCAATTTTTTATTTATTTAAATGAATGCTTGTGAATAGAAAGTTACCTCAGCCAGTTTATATATAAATAGACTTTTTGTCTGACTGAATTAGTTTTATACCTTTGCCACTAAGCAGAAAACGAAACAAAAATTGTATTTCAGTGTCCTCTTGAATCTAGTTTATTTTAACTTTAAATCAATAGATCCTTACAGTTACTGGCTGGGTTATTTTCCATCTTGAAGAGCAAATCCATGAGAAGTTCACCTGAAGTTTTGCACCTCTGATTTCTTGTCCAGTTTCAGCTTCCTGGTTGGATTCCATCAGTTTCTTTTGTGTTGTCTGTCGAGAATCAGCAAGGAATGCAAACCAAATTTCACTTTTCCATGTTTCTATTTGGATTTCCAAAGCAAAATATCTGGGAGAAAAGTCAAGTTATATAAGAGGAATAGAAATCTT
>NW_024528777.1:0-21002 GCF_017590135.1 Pyrgilauda ruficollis | reverse complement strand
CCTGGCCACCCAAGCTAGAATTTTGACG
The DNA here is from genome assembly GCF_017590135.1 of Pyrgilauda ruficollis. Taxonomy (NCBI): domain Eukaryota; kingdom Metazoa; phylum Chordata; class Aves; order Passeriformes; family Passeridae; genus Pyrgilauda; species Pyrgilauda ruficollis. Next base: position 20,974 of record NW_024528777.1, on the reverse strand, counting down.
ATTTTCTGGATTTCTCCAAAAGTGGTCAGCAACCAGGCCCGCACAAGTCCTCAGAGCCCCAAATGCCAGCTTTCATCTGATGCCCAGACCCTGGGGAAATGACTTCTTTTTCCCTGGGAAAATGGCCTCTATTTGCTGCCACTCGCTCTGGCTGATCATGGCCACCCAAGCAATAAATGTGCAAATTTTGCTGGATATCTCCAAAACTAAAGCGGTCAGCTCTCTTCGTCTTTCTGGGTTCCTCCCTGTGAACACCTGCCAGCCCCGGGTTTGCAAAAATGGGGGGCCCGCCCCGAATTGACCGACAGGGGGGGGACACTCTCTGGTGCCCCGAGGGTACTGAGGGCAGCTAGGCTAGTCAGCTTTGTAGCAGAAGAGACGCTGGAGACATCGGTAGATGGTTAAAGGACGACTCTCAGCAGGGGGTCAGTCCAAGGTTTATTCAGATCTACTCAGGGGGCCCCACACCTCAGTGGGTGCCGTGCTCAGAGTGAAAAAAAGTAATCTCAAGGTTACATTTAAAGGGGGAGGAGGAAACCGAAGGTGGATGCATTTGCTGACCAATAAAGACCCTCCAGGTATGCAGCCTTAGGGATGGATATTTGGGATAGCGTATAACATCATCCTTGGGGGGCTGACTCCTGGCTTAATGTTAATCACTCGACGGCTTTGACCGAATGTTCTAGATAGAGGGGATGGGATGCTGAGTGACTGACAGAGAGCCAGGGCGGGGAGTTGGTGGAAGATCTCAACACAGAAGAATGGTTACACAGGTAGAGGAAGGGGGTACAAAAATGGGTACATCATCTGGGGAGAATAATGGGATACAAAAACAAAACTATTACAAAGTATTACAAAGTATAAAAGCACGCTATAACAATCTAGGCAGATAAAAAACCCTCTTAAGAAGACACTGAAAAACACTCAATTTGGAATTTCCTGAGAGAATTGCAAGAAGTATGGGAATCAGAAATGTAGAAATCTTCACATGCTCAAGAGGGTTTGATTTACAGCATTAGAAGAAGACTAGATTGATATGAAAGCAAGGTACAAACACATTGAACAGAGAAATCATCAACTTATATTTCTATAGTTATAAGTAATACTATGCCTTAAGTAAGAAATTGTATTAGCTAATGAAGTGTTTTATAGTACAGTAATGCAGTCATGTGATTGTAATATAATAAGCTGACTCTTTACATATTATAATAGTGACATATATGTGTACATGTAATCAGCACTTATTGGGCAAAAGTATCCACATTACAGTAAAAAGAAGTAAAGGCGACAGGTCAGAAAAGCAAAACATACTCTCTGGCAACTATCCATTGGATTAGAAAGTTATATGGCCACAAGCGTATTCTCACCTGACCATGAAAGAGCTCTTTCTCGATTTCTGCAATGAGGTACACTGCTTGCAACATCCCGGTAGTCTGCCGCTTAATTATGTGATCTGCACAGAACTGAAGCTCAGCGAAGGCGTTCAGCTTTACCACTTTTCAATATCTCTGCTGCATGAATGTACTGTGACATACCTCCGGATCTTTTGTGCTTGCGAGGCTCTAATGTGCGTATCGGTACTTCAAGTTAAGAAGGAGCGGGCATAGAGCACTACCATCTGACAGTACTTTGAAGGTTGTATAAGAAAGAGGACTGCCCCTTGAATGTGGTGCAAAAAAAAATTTCCACTAGTTTCAGGGCTAAGCTCTAGCCAAGCTTGTTGCCCTGGCACATTTTCTCTCTGTGAAATGCTTTCTGGTATGATTCAGATGACAAGAGACTCAGAATACGGGGCTACATAATGCTGAGAATATAAGTGCCTGGCCCGAGCGTCTTTTGGCAGAAGCAATGCACTAGATTCCTTCGCTGCTGCCACAATGATCTGTGTGAGAGATAGATGCCTATTCTCCTCCAGGAGAGTAAAAGCAGTACTGGATACTAGAGTGGAAGAACGAAGCCACAGAGCACCGGGCTAGTGGCTTCAGCATACTGGCTCTAAAAGGAGCACGGCAGTTTCTGACCTACCAACCAAACTCACGGTGACAGTTGTAAGGACTATATTTCAGCGAGAGCTACTTTTGCTGCTACCTATGCCTCTCCAACCCCTCAGTGGAAACAACTGCGCCTAACTTTATGTTCCGAGATCCAGAGAACACAATCGTAGATGCAGCGGAGAAGGGAAGGACAGAGTGCACTGGTGAGTTTGATGTGGCTTACGTGAGGCAGACGGAAGGTGCAGCCCAAGGCTCGCTTTTATTTCTAGAGCTTTTTTTTATGCAAAATGTTGCTGGAAGTTTGCAACAAAGATGCGAGAGTGAAAAAGTGATGGCAGGTCTATCTAGGAATAATACTGAGCATTGTGCTCAGTTTAAAAGCTGTATAGAAAAGGAGATAATTTGGGAAGATCTTCTGTCTTGACACTTCCACCTGCATGACCTCCAACTGCTTGGACAAAGCGACAATGAAAGAATGTGAAAACATTTGCTTGGCAAATGTCAGTTTGCACAGGAAAGAGGGTGGGTTGGCAAATGCGTTCTATCCTGGCACATATGTCCGTGAGAAATGCAGCTGAATCCACTTTGCTGTAACAATATTTTCTGCCACATTGAGAGAATGTGCTGATGTTATATATACCGTTGAGAAGGAATATGCGAACAACTAGTGTGTTTCGTTTAGCTGAAAGAATGCAAAGGGACTGTTATGGCCAGCGCTGCCTTTTTGTCGTAGGACTTTTTCTCTGAGAGCAGCAGCTAGATATTTTGAAGCCATTTGGGATCTTCAAGAGTTAGAGTGCAAGATGGTACATAGATCGTGAGGGAAAGTGCATATCTCCAGGGAGGTGGATGCAGTTCAGTGGGTATAAGTTACATGTTGAGCAGCTGATGGCACAGAAAATGTTCTAATAGGAAGAGGCCATGCTGCAATTGCCCTTTATTTTGAAGCTTATAAACTGTAGAGCTAACAATGAAATGATTCCTCTTCCTTCTTTGCTACATGCAGGGTCACATTCTGTCAGTGCCCAAGAGCCAGAATCCACAGCAGAGCTCTTGCCCCTACACTGCTCCCACATGGACGGGGCTGGGCAAGAAAAGAGCTTGTCTTTTTCCTTGGCACTGTCTGCGGTCATCAAAATAAACACACCATGGCATTATCGACTCACAAAACAAGGACACGCACCGAGGCCAGCTCGAAATACCCCCCAGGACACAGCCAAAAATAAAAAACGTCCCTGCTCGCAAATCAACTGTGTTAGGACAAAAAGATTTCACCAATCTTCACCTTCCAAGTGGATACTCTTTTTTGCATCACACTCAGAGGCCAACACCAGCTCTTCTGCCCTAAAAAAATTTTCACTGTCTTAGAGTCTGGTAACAAACTTGAAAACATCTGCCAAAAACAGAGTTCACAACACTGTCAGTGGAGAAAGCTCTTTGCTGCCTACAATTTCAATTGCACCCATCAAACTCCAAACACACACCCTGCTATCTCCACGTTCCTTCTCAGATCTAGGTACCACCGTAAGCCTTCAGTCTCACAGAATCAGGTTCCAAATGGGATGGCACCAGGGACTGCTCACACACTAAAGCTGCAAGTAGAGACTTGACCCCTGCATTCTTATTGACAGTTCAACAACTCTAACCCAGAAAACTTCCTATTGGGAAAAGCCTTTAAATTCACTGAGACCACCCAAAGTGCCCATCCAAACTTTGCCAAAGAGACGAACTAGAAGCCCATCTCAAAAAAAATGGCATCCCCTCCTCCAAAATCCAAAACGTCTGGGGCCTGATCCTATACAAGGTTGTCAGAACACTGGTAAAGGTCATTACCTGCACAGGGCACAAGATACGCTGTGCTCCAAGACCCAACGCTGCTGTTTACCTTGTCCAAAAGAAGTGTGCTGGCAGAATATCAAGAAAGTTGACAAGAGGGAGTGGAAAACACATACCAAATGGATACTTTCAGGAGGAGGACTGCCTTCCAAAGATGGATACCGATTCCATGATTGTACAAATTGAGTCAGTGTTTCCAAACAAAATATGCCAGGATAGAAAGTTGATGCCTCCCTTAAGCTGCATGACACAGCTTCTTATCTGCACCTCCTATGCTGGGGCTAAGGTCATTCCTTCCCATGATAAAATGTTGCTGTTCTCCTTCAGGAACTTACCAAGAAAAAGTTGCATAGCACATCTGGTACTGATTATGCCCAAAAATGGCTCCTACACAGAAGGGGTCAGGACAGAAATATCTTGCTGGACTATACCTCCCCACGGTACCTTATCAGCTGTCCTAAGAACATTGCCACCATATCTTTTACTTCCCAAGGTAAAGCACTCCAAGTCACTTGGCTTTGCCTTGCCTCTTCCATGGCTTCAGTACAATGCTTATTTTCACTAACCTAATCTTGCATTGCTTGCTTGCCTATGCCTGCCTTTCCTAGCCCTACAAATTACTTACTGACTTTGCTTTGTCTTGCCTAGCTCTCTTTTCCTTGCCTTCCATGCAGGTAAGGCAAAGCAAAGAAAGTGTAGGCAATTGTAGGCAAGTCAAGAGAGAAGTTGACAAGGCTGGAACTGTGAGGGGAAAGCAAATGGAGTGGTACGTGTGAGAAGTCCAGTCACAGAAGTCAGAGGCCAGGCTGCGCATAGGAAGTAATGGTAACAGGAGGGGCTAGGCAAGGCAAAGGCCTGGAGGAAAACTGTAGGCAGGTCAAATGGGAATGCAAGAGAACACAAAACAATGGAGAATCAGCAGGGCAAGTCAAGAAAACTGTTGTGTTGCCAAAGCAAGGCAAGCGGCAGGTACATTCAAAGATTGCTGGTACATGAATGCGGCCAGGACAGACTGCTCTGTCCAGCCTTGATCTTGCATGAGCCAACTATAATCTGCACCTATGACACTTGGGTTGTCTACTTTCCTTTGTAAGCAAAAGTACTATCATTCTGGTCCTGAAGCCCAAGGGTGAAACATGAACTTTGTGTCCAAAATTCCAGATATGTAAAGATAGAGGTCAGGAGAAAGCTGTCAGGACAGATAGGTATGCTTGCACGCGACCTCATCCAGGCTTCCTTTCACATGCTCTTGAAGGACTGGGGCCTTAAAAAAAAAAAGCCAGTGAAAGCCTGGAGAATCCTAGGAAAAGCAGGCAGGGCAATGCGAGTTGAAGAAATTCCACAAAAATACAGGTGTTGAATTCCAGGTGGGGGACAGGCGAGCAAGGTAATGCAAAGCAAGGAAGGGCTTCAAGGGCAAGGCAAGAAAAGTGGTGGCTTTGCAAAGCAACACAAAGGAGAGGGAGGCAAAGCAATAACAGGCCTAGAAAGAGAAGGATATGAAAGAGTGGAGCTGGACAAATGGGAAGGAAAAAAGGATAGGTGAGCAAGTGAATGCAAGGCACTGGGTTGGTATGAAGAGCAAGGGAAGGACACGCATGGGTCAGGAAGGCAAAGGAAAGGAATGGTCAAGAATGACAAGGAAATGCAAGGTTGGGTAGGAAAGGCAAGGCAATGTAGGGGAGGGATAGGCAACAAAATATGTATCTTAAGATGAAATGTCCATGAAGGACGAGGCCAAGAGAAAAGTGGTACAGAGGTCAAGGTAGGGAATAGACGAGTGCAGCTGAGAAAGAAAGTGCATAGCTCTCTTGTGTGTGTTTGCATGAGTGTGTGAATTTTGCAGGATGTAAAGCAAAGAAAGCAGTTTATTGATTGTGGAGTTAATGGATGTTTTCGAATGTAAGTGGCAAGGTCCAAGCAACCTTTCCATCCTGGCACATATGTGTGTTTGAGACATAGCCAGAAACTTCTCTGTATAGGTTCAGACTGCAAGCAGGACACAGAATGTGACTGTGCAAATAGCTGAGATGGAAAGCACATAACATCAGCATGTTTCAACAGAAGCAGTTTGTGCGAGAAGGAGATGGACGCATGAGACTCCAGCAATATGACAATGCACTCGGCCGAGAAGTAAAGTGCGTGGTCTGAAAATAAAAGGCTGTGAGGAAAAGGCAAGGGCACACGTCAGTGAAAGATTTCTGTCCTGGCACACTGAGCTATTTGAAGGTGAACCTCTGTTCAGTTTCACTAAGGACTTGGTGACACTGAGAGGATGTGCTTTTCCATGTAGCTGGGAAGGAAATTGAGAATCACCGGTGGAATTGGCAGAGTTTGTAGGCTGTGAGGAGAAGGTGATGGCCAGGCCTGGCTTTTGGCTATGGCACTTGTTGCAAAGAAGAAGCTGCTGGAGATTATAAGCTTTTTGGGGATGTAAGAGAGTGAAAGGCTACACTGATACCTCATTAAATGAATGATTTTTGATCATCTGGCTGAATTTATGACATAAACCAGAAGTGACATTTCCCCCCATTCACCCCAGTTTTTTATCTTTTCATTGAGCAGTGTCATGGTTTAGGGCAAATTTGGGAGAAAACCTCCAAAGGGGGCCCCTCCAGAAAGAAAACCCACACAGCCTCTCTCCTCAACCGGTTCCGGAAGGATTCCTCAGAGAGAAGTGGAAAGAACAGGTTTATTTAACAGGCACAACACACCCCAGCACACAAAATAAAAAATACCTGATGGCAACACTCTTTCACGGTTCTGAAAAAAAATGACAAATCCAGAAAATCTCTCATGGTAGTGATAGCTCTGTTATCAGTCCCTCTGGCCCTGGGGATAGCTGTTGCAGGCAACAAGGTGAAATTCAACAAATTATGACCAGGTGAAAAAGGCCCATGATCTGACAGTACACAGGAATAAGCATTCTCCAAAAGCCTGTGGCACCTAAGAAAGCTCGTGCCTCCTTCTTATTGGTAGGTAGAGAAATAATTGTGATCTTGCTGATGACATCCTTAGGAATCTGACGTCCGCCATCTTGCCACTTTACTCCTAGGAATTGAATCTCACGAGCTGGTCCATTTACTTTGCTCTTTTTGATGGCGAAACCAGCTCCCTGGAGGATTTGGATGATTTTATCTCCTTTCTCAAACACTTCTGCAGCTGTGTTCCCCCACACAATGATGTCATCAGTATACTGTAGGTGTTCTGGAGCCTCACCCTTTTCTAGTGTACTGTGGATGAGTCCCTGGTAGATGGAAGGACTGTGCTTCCACCCCTGTGACTGTCGGTTCCAGGTGTACTGCACTCCCCTACACATGAAAGCAAATAGAGGTCTGAATTCTGCTGCCAGAGGAGTAGAGAAAAATGCATTGGCAATATCAATAGTGGCATACAACTTTGCTGCCTTAGACTCCAGCACCTACTGGAGTTCCAACATGTCTGGCAATGCAGCGCTCAGTGGTGGAGTCACTTCATTCAATGCACAGTAGTCCACAGTCAATCTCCATTCTCCTTCACATTTACGCACAGGCCAGATGGGGCTGTTGAAGGGTGAGTGGGATTTGCTGACCACCCCTTGGCTGTCCAGTTCTCGGACCATCTTACGGATGGGAATCACAGCATCTCGAGTTGTCCTATACTGTCGACGATGTACTGTGGAAGTGGCAATTGGTAACTGTTGCTCTTCTCCCTTCAGAAGCCTTACAGTAGATGGATTCTCAGACAGTCCAGGCAAGGTGTTCAATTGCTGGACGCCCTCTGTCACTACAGCCGCTATCCCAAAAGCCCATCTGAGTCCCTTTGGGTATTTGAAATACCCACTTCGGAGATAATCTATGCCCAAAATAAATGGGGACTCTGGGCCAGTAACAATATGGTGTTTCGTCCACTCATTCCCAGTCAGGCTCACATGAGCTTCCACCAAAGTGAAATCCTGTGATCACCCTGTCAGACCAGCAATAGAAACAGATTCTGTCCCCACATATCTTGATGGGATTAACGTGCACTCTGCACCAGTATCGACTAAAGCTTTATAGTCTTGTTGTTCTCATGTTATAGGCCAACGAATCCACACCGTCCAGAAAACACATTTTTCCCTAGCCTCTTCCTGGCCAGAGGCAGGGGCCCTCTAAGCCTGGCTATCCTTCTTTCCTTGGACATATGTCTTGGAAGATCCTGCAAAGGGATTGGACATGTCATCATCATCATCATCATACCTTGCAGTTCGGCTACAGAAAACTGGACCTGCTTCCCTTTTGGTGGAACTTCTTCTCTGAGCCCTGTCTTCCTTCAATTCATGTACTCTTGGGGGAAGAGCAGCAGCAGATTTTCCATCAAATCTCTTCATGTTTTCTCTGCAATTACGCAAGAAGAACCACAGCTCAGCTCATGGGGTGTAGCATCTCTCTCCATCTGAGGAACGTCTGCGTTGGGTACCAGAACCTCTGATCTGTACTGCCGAGATTTGCAGAAGGCCTTCTTTAATCTCCTCTCTGAGCTTCTTATGATACTCCTCTATCTTGTCCTCTAATTTCTGCAGATGTGTTTCCACCTCTGCGATTCTGGCATGTGTTAGGCCATGTACAGCATCTGCATAATCTCGGAGCTTCTCCACCATATCAAGCACAGTCTCATCTCTGTCATCCCGCTTCATTATGGCTAAAGCAGAAGCATATTCCTGTGGCCCAAATCATACAAGTTTTAGCCACATCACAGATGTGCATGGTACTAAGTCTGGATTCCTAGATGTTATGTCATTTGAGAAGATAATCTCTGCCACTGCTATTTCTCTCAGGCATTTTATCCTTTGTTCTATGGTCTTCCACTGGGTTTGCTGCATATAGAGATCATCTGCAGGCAGGTATCTTTGTGTTGCACTTTCCTAGACTTGTGCCCAGAGGCTGTGAGGGTTAGCCCCCCTCATCATGCCTTGGTCAATGACAGGATCATGTGACAGGGATCCCAAATGCCTCACTTCAGTGCCGTCCAGAATTGTAACCTCCATTCATACCTGGAACAGACCCCAGCATGTTTATAAACTTCTTACAAATCATTACCACCAAGCCTAGCAAGATAGCTATTCTGCTCCTCTACTGTAAAAACTACATATTAAGGACAATACTAGATATATTTCTGGATAAGAAAAGAAACCTAGGGACCACAGAGGTATTAAGTTCTCAAAAAAACCTAGGGACCAGAAATGCATGCAAGCCTTCACCCCAAGAGACATTATGAATTCAAAAAACATGGCTATTAACTGCTTTAAAACAACACAGGGTAGTGGTAACTGAAATGTACTCAAAACAGAGTTTTTTCCACTCTGTCTCGAGCCCCACAAGTTGGGCACCAAATTTTGTCCTGGATTAGGGCAAATTTGGGAGAAAACCTCCAAAGTGGGCCCCCTCAGAAAGCAAACCCACACAGCCTCTTTCCCCCACCGGTTCGGGAAGGATTCCTAGGAGAGAAGTGGAAATAATCGGTTTATTTAACAAACAAAACACCCCCAGCACACAAAATGAAAAATACCTGATGGCAACACTCTTTCACATTTCTGAAAAAAGATGAAAAATTAAGAAATTCTCTCCTGAGACTGTTCGCTATGTTTTTAGTCCCTCTGGCCCTGGGGATAGCTGCTGCAGGCCAGAGGTTGCAGACTCTCAATGTTTCCCAGGTCCCAGTCGGGTCCAGTTTCAAGTGGTTCTGAAAAAGTTTAAAGACAAACAGTCCAGGCGAAAATGTGGACTGCTTAGTTAAACTAACAAGGAGCAGAAGCAAAAAGGAAGAGTAAGTCAGGGGCGAAGTAGAAGCAAGTGTAAAAACAAAAAGCAAAGCACAAAGCAAAGACCGCACTATGTACTGTCTCTGTGTCCCGCCAGTCGTGGGGGAGCAGGCTGATAACAAAACCAAAACAAACCTTGCTCTTCAGAGCCAGTCTTGAAGGCATAGAACATAATATCCAGCATAAACAGAACAGACGAATGCTGGTACAAGCGTCATAACAGCACCCTTGGACAAGCAACCTGAGCCTTTTTGAGGGTACTGTCAAATGTCTTGCCTTGACCGCTAGAAGTGTCTCTGTTCACCCGCTAAGAAACATGGAAAACAGCTTAAGTCAATTTCAGAATTGCCCTGAGCAGAGCTGGTGTTTCAGTACCTGAAATTACCATTTTGAATATTTGCAAGGATCACCATTTTATTACCAAATATTTGAAATAGAGTAGCAACTTCATCTTGTTTTCATTGCAGTCCTTGGAAAATTTGCTATTTACTGAAACAGATCAAACACGAGAAGCTTAATCATCCAATCTCACAGGCCATTGTGCAAATAGCGCTTGATTAATTCAAGGTACCACTATAACATACAGAATGTCTGTGTGCAAGAAAATGGAAGTGTCCTTCTTCGCAGGGGCAGAAAGCTTTTCTACCACATGAACTCTGGGACTAATCCATTGTTGTGATAAGGCACGAAATGATGACACAGACACTGCTGCTCTCGAGGGGAACAAAAAGAAGAAGCTTTATTTTCTGACTCCAACATTTATAGTTTTCCAAAGGTGACAGTGGATTGGAGGGTGACAGTGCCACCTCTCCAATGCCACTGGACAGACCAAGGGTCCATCAATTCTATCCACCTCCATGAAAGAATGCAAAACATAGGTTATTTACAGAACTGTGTGTGAGAAAGTTTGTTGAAAGAATGTAAACATCAGAAGGCTTAACAAAGTCTTACAAAATCAGGGCGACAATCCATCATGCCTCAATGTGCTGCAGCTGGTCAGAGAACTACACGATGGGTCTCTGTGCCTATGCCACTTTCAGGACTCAAGGCCCCACATAAATTCCCCACCTTACAGACGTTCAAGTAAAGACCACCAAAAATGCAGTTCTCCATACAGCTTACTGAAACCAGCTAGCAGTTCCCAGCATCATGCCGGCACTTCTGTCCACAGATAGCTTTGGTTTTAATGAATCCAGAACAAAGTTGCATTTTTCTAGTCTTTAGCTCTATTAAGGTACTTTATGTAACATAGCGAGAAAGAAAATTGTTTAGACAACGATAAATAACAGAGGGGATAATGTACGTTGTGCTGCTGTCTTCTTTTGCTGCTCCATTTTGCTTGCTTTGCTATCACTTTCTGTCAAATAAATACTAGCGAAATACCTCATCAAGTCTTTCTGTGAAGACAGACTACCAGAAAGGTAGAGAAACGTTGAACTTTTACAAGACCATTTTACCATGTGTCTTGGTCAATTTGTATGCAGATCCTTTCTTCCAGCATGACTTATTTGCACCGTTAGGGCACATTGAACCGAATCCAGTACAAAAGCAGTGAATATAGGAACCGTTCTCTTTTCATTTGAATGGTGATAAAAATGCATATCAAATAAAAGCATTTTAGAGCAGGAAGAATTTATATGTAGATAACAAATCATAAAAATATGAATATATGCTGGTTGGTTTTCTTTCAAAATTTACAAGAATTCCAGACACAAAACATAGCTTAACAGACTGAAAATCTAAATCACAGTATCTAGAAAGGTTATGGTTGAGTTCAAGGGTCCCAGGAAGAGTGAAGAGACGAAAACCTTGACTCCATATTTCAGAAGGCTGATTTATTATATTATGATATATATTATATTAAAATTATATAATAAAACTATACTTAAAAAAATAGAGAGAAACGTAGCCATCAGAAGGCTGGAAAGAAAAAGATTGGAAAGTAATGAATAACAAAACATGTGACTGTTCACAGCCTTAACATAGGTGGCTGTGATTGGTCAAGTGAGAACAATCCACATGGACAAATGGAAGATGCACCTGTTGCGTTCCACGGCAGCAGATAATTATTGTTTATATTTCTTTCCTGAGGCGCCTCAGCTTCTCAGGAGAAAATCCTGGTAAAAGCATTTTTCTGAAAATATCATGGCTATAAAAGGTGACATGAAAAAGAGCAAGACGAAGAAAACCAAAAAGTTATAATATGCGTAAAATATGCTAGCTGGGGACTTACAATTAATGAATTATTTGCTGTAAGTAGGTCAAATGAGATTAGCTTTCAAAAGGAAAAAGTATTCTTATTCCACACGCCAATTTTAAAGTAGATAAATAACCCTTAATGGATATCAAGAGGGATGTGATATAAAAGGTTAAGCAACACTAGTGAGAGCAAAAGGCTTACCTTCTTCACAAAAATACAGGAGATACCATACTATTTTTGCAAAAACACTGCTAATTCAGAGCTTTCCTTGAAAAGTTTCAATGCCAATCATGACAGAAAATTTTTGAGTTACAGTAAAATTTACTCAATCATTAGTAAAAATCTTAGTGTGATCTAAGTACTTTAAGCAAAGGGTACCTCAAACATAACTCGTATTAGATGTAAAAAAAGGCAGCTTGCCCTGTGTTTTTCGCATCTAGTCCATTAAAAAGCTTACTCTGTCTCATATCCCTTTTCAGGGATACCAACACAATCTGTGAAACTGCATGAAAATGGTGATTTAAAGAAGGATATATTAGAAGAATGGAATAATATTTAATGTTCTTTTCCTTCCAACTGCTTTGTTTGCCCTTTTTAATTTTTTAAGTCCTTTCTGTTATCACCATGTTAGCAGTGCAGCAAGTGTTCAGTTCTAAGCTGTCTATATTGACAGCTTCTGGACTGCCTTCAGAAAACTTCCCACTGGTTTGGTAAAGAAATCACAAGCAGTAGAGATGACAAAGACTGCAGAAACCTTCTCGTCTCCTTCTAGATCAGGACCATGTCTTTGACACACTCCTAACTAGAAAACTTTAATCAGCCATGACCAACCTGCCCTTCTCATGCTGCACACACATAGAGGAGTTTGCAGCACACAGCTCCCCACAGCCCATGGTGATCTTCAGAAACATGTTTGTGTTATGAATAAAACGTTATCCATTTTTTTTTTAGATTGCAGATTTAAATCAAGTTGAACCAGTTGCTGTTGAATTGAAGGTTACCTTCATGTTGCAGTCACCTATTTTTGAGAGTTCTTCTTCAATTACCTTTTAATGGTTGGTGATTAGCCATTGTCCCCCTGATGCTTGCTGGGCAGTGACACCAGACCAGCAGGTAGCAGAGGAAGGGGAGTGACATCAGAGCTAGTATGCAGATGAGAATGCATTTCACCAAATTTTGCAATTTTCCAGGAGAAAACCCCTAAAAACCAAGAGCCAACATAGAATTAACAGACCTAAGTGATGTCTAATGATGAGGAACTCAATCCAGTATCTGCTAAGATCCTTTTTACTTCTCACCCTACCCTAAAAAGATGTTAACTAGAGAGAGGACCTGGAATCTTAGACTGAAAAAGGAAATCTCCTGATCTCTCGTGACGATGGTAGCCCCAGCTCTGCCTGCAAACCAGCGGATGCAGCTTCATCACCCTCCTCCTCCGTGCCACTCCTGGGAGCAGCCACCACGTGGGTGCGACCCGTCGATTTCTCCCCACTTGAGCTCATTGTTTTTAATAAAGGCATTAAAAAGGAGAAAGATCTTCTGCCCTTTTATTTCATTTGTGCTGAACATGCTCAGGGGCTGATCCCTGTCTGGGGATCACCCTGTGACCTAGGTGTTGTGCCAAGTGCACTCACTCCCTGGCCTGGATTTGGCCTGTGACAACTCACTCTCAGATTTTGGTCAGACATGGGTGAGACCGTTCTGGTGGAGGGATGAAGAGGTCTCAGCTGTAGGATGCTGGCTGGGTCACACTGCTTTCCCTCAGTACTAGGTTGCTGTAATTACTGGAATTGTACTCTCACGTCAAGGCAAATGTTGTTTAAAATGTCAAACAGGCTCATTAATGCAGGTTTTCAGAAGTATTGAGTGCTCGTGTATTGGAATTTACCAATATTGCTGAATGCGATGTGCCTTAGCTTGTCTGGCCCTGCTGCTGAACCAAATAGCGGCAACTGTGGTGTTTCACCCGAGACATCTTTGGCTAGCCGTGAGTTGTATCTGAGCATGTAGAGACAAGTCCAGGCATGCTGGAGCTCCTGTGGAGGTGGAATGGAGCTTCCTCTCATGAAGGGTCCACACCACAGGTTCCCTCTGACAGAGGAGCTTTAAGGCAATGGTGAAGTAAGGAGTTGGTTCTGATGGAGGGTTTTAATCCAGAAGTTTCTATTCTGTCCTGCAGGCCTCTGAATATAGCAACAGCTCCAACAGACCTCTCAGACTGCTTGGTGTGCTTGCCCTTTTACGTGGGGGAGAGGGGGAGGGGAGGGAATACTGGGACCACCAACCAGGTACAAGGGAGGAGGTCTCAGGGGAAAAAGACACCTGGAAGATCCAATGCCTCCCCAAGGGTGGGGGCCATCTTTTGAATCTGCGCAATCACTCGACGGTCTCCTGGAATTCATGGATTGATAGGCAGTACTCAGCATGTGTCAGGCTGTGGAAGGAGAGGTGATTGACACACCTGGGGAAGGAAGCTTCAGGGGAGTGACCCGGGGTTCTGAGGTAAACCATGACATCACACTGCAACATTCATGAATGCAGAGAACCACAGAATGGAGAAAGTTGGAAGGGACTATTGTGGGTCATCTCCCAAGTACACCCTGGAGTCACAGACCTGGTTCACAGGCTGCTTTCACCTGCTCAGTCCCCTTTTTGTGATGAAGCAATGGCAGGGAGAGGGATAAGCTCAAAATGGGTGGGTGCTTGGCAGTCCCAGGAACCAGTACTGTAAGCAATGACCATATCCTCAGAGCACAATTCATCCACAAAAAACCCACAGCAATGCTCAGACCACCTGGGAAAGCAGAGACAGCTTGTTGTCAAAAGCCTTTTTTGGTATCACTCAGGTGTGCCTAAATGGATAGAGAGCAGTGAGGGGATAAATACAGAACAAGTCATTGAGACCATGAAGTCTGCAGCAGCTCCTGCTCCTCAGCTCTCACCAGCTGAAGTGTAGCTGTCCTCAACTACTCTGAAGTGTAGACTCATCTCTGGGAATTTTTCCAGAATTTTCTTGTATTTCCCCTCCACCACGAGTACCAATAGACACAGTTAACCAGCCGATCCAAATGGGAAGTTTCCAGTTCGAACATCCTCTTTCTGAGTTCTTAGACAGCCTTGGTTTTACAAACCAATGTTCTGCAAACTATAAGCACCTACTTGTTGAAAAATGCTACCCAGCTTCACTTCTTATCTCCCAGTCTCTTACTTTTTGGAGGTCTCACATTTGCCTCAGGTCTGCTTAGGCCATTTGAAGCATCCCAGGTCATTCCCTCCCCATAAGCCATGGTTGTGATGGGTGTGGGGCTCAGAGGTGCTGACACCCCTGCAGCAGGAGCTGGATCTGGCTCCCTGTGCTGTGCTGCTCCCAAAGCAGTGACATGTTTCCATGCACTGTTGCTCCAAAGTTAAAAGCTTGTCATAACATATCAAGTGGCAAGGCTGAAATGAGAGTCTGATGAGACAACTTTCAGTCCAGAGCAGACAGCTAGGTGCCAAAGAGTGGGAGACTTGACATCTGAGTTACTTGGAGAAGGCCTTTTTTTGCTTATGGCTGGTCTTTCTCCCTCCTCTTGCTGGAGGAATGCACCAGAGAAAGAAACCAAGGAACCAGTTGGGAATTTGGAGAAATGGTAGTTTTAAAAATTTTAACCATTCATGAGCTGTAAAAGATTTCTATCACCTTCAGAGTTGGGTGAACAGCAGTATATGATTTCCATCCATCTCCCTAAAAAAAAAAAAAAAATAAAAAAGAAAAAGAAAAAGCAGAAAACACTTGAATTCCTCAGTACAGGGAAAGAATTCATTTTTTAAGTGCTAGGCCAGAACGTAGAGAAATTTGGGCGTTTCCCACTCCCAAAATAATGTGGCCCAAGCCCAGATCCCTTAGAATTTGAGAAAGGTGGAAGCAAATTATTAGCACACACTAGTTACAGAAACAACACTGGCACAGGATGTTGCCCTGAGAAGATGTGGCTGCCCTGAAGATGAAACAGGAAAGTCTGATAAATATGATTTTCCTGGAAAAAGATTTTGAGAATATGGAAACTATAAGCGAGACTGAAATGAATGCAAGCTTTGAGACACCTTAGTTACTGAACAACTGGAAAACAATAGTATGGCCAGCTGAAGGTAATCCCCTTTCGATTAAACAATACCCTCTGCTTGCAGACAGGTCCAAGGGTCAGAGCAGACCCTACTAGCTTGGCAGAAGTGGTCTTTAATTCTCTTGGGCCTGCTCCGAGCTGCGGCTGGCAGCTCTAAGCAGGGCCCCTTCACTCACACCCTTTGCAATAAACCGCAAGTTCCAAGACCTGGCTTCAGAGATCTCTTGTCTCCATCCGTTCCGACCGTCCCACCCACTGTCTCTCCTACAGCCTGGCACCCACACGTGTTTTGGATCCATGGACAGTGGTGAGAGCACTGGACATGGAAGGAAGATGGTCACCACGGCAGATTCTTTTTGGGTGGCTGCCACGTGTGACATGGAAGCACAGGAGGTACCCACTGTGTTCGCTGGGGAGGCCCATGGTGCAAGAGGGAGACTCCTCTCTCCTGATGAACTGGGGGGAGGTTGTGTGAAGGAGGGTGTTAGACTGCGAATTGATGCATTAGAGGGGATTGAGTGTTAGAGGGGTGGGGGGAGGAGGAGTGTTTTGGAGGTGTTCCATTGTGGATTGTTGTGTGTGTTTTCTTTTTTTCCCTTTTGTGTCGATGTTGTAGATTAATAAATTGTTGTTTTTTTCCCCTCCATTCACAAGTCGGAGCCTGCTTTGTTCTGTTTCTGGGTCACATCTCACAGTAACCATTTTGGAAATATACCTTTCATGGGGGCACTGGCACTGTGCCAGGGTCAATCCATGACACCCACAGTGCCTGAAATGATTGATACTTGTAACAAAATTGGGAGTCCACAGCAGCTAGTAACTATCCAAGCAAATGAACTTAGAAAAATTCTAGGAGAAAAAATTGAAAGGGCTCTTACATCTCAAACAGCGCAAGCAGCTGCACAGGGAGCACAAGCAGAAGCACGAGACCAAAAACTTACTGAAATCCCAGCTGCCCTGCATCTAAACTCCCAGCAACAAGGCAACACTATGGCTGGTATGCAAGCTGCTGTAACTTCAGGACCTTGCTACTTCTGTAAACAACCCGGCCATATCAGGAAGAATTGCCCAGAAGTCAAAAGGGGTGCACAAGGACCAGATCACTGTTCTGCTTGCAAGAAGGGAAATAATTTTGCTTGGCAGTGTCGATCCAGACATGATGAGCGGAAAATACAGTCCAAAAATCTCCAAGGCAAGCACGCAACGCCATCGCGTGACGAAACATGTAGTGGCGCCCCAGACACCCAAAATGGAATTTATCGATACGCCGACCCAAAAACATTTTGCTTCATCGTCAGCAGAATCCCAAGTAATGATCCAGGCCTGCTACCCCCAGGGTCTTGGTGCACTTTGGCAACGTCCAAGCCAACAACCTTTTTAAAGGATGAGGGCTATGACTGTATTTCAACAGGGATTACTGGGACTTCTCAAAATAGACAAGACTTTCTAGTTGTTGGTAAAGAAAGGAATGACATCCTGGGACTGCTTGTTTTGCCTTGTGTAATATCTGTTAAATGCAATGAAGAATTACTAGTGCTAGCCAAGGCCTACTATCCCCCATTGCATATTCCACCTAAAATCCATATAGCACTGCCTATGGGGACTGCAGATCAAATGCCACCACGCTGTTTCCCAGTTGCTCCTGAAAATCCTGAGGTTCTATGTGTTCAACATATAAGTCAACAACGACCAATGCTAACTTGTGAATTGTCAAATGGTGGGGTTCGAGTTAATATCAAAGGGATGATTGATACGGGAGCAGATGTTTCTGTGATCTCTTATTATCGTTGGCAAACAGATTGGAAATTTGTAACTCCTCCAGGCACTCTCACAGGCATCGAAGGTGTCACTCCGTGCTTGCAAAGTGAATCTGTAATCAGTATTACAGGACCGCAAAGGAAGAACGCATTGATCCGTCCCTGTGTAGTGCAGAAACCCATCACAGTGTGGGGTAGAGACTTGCTTTCTGAATGGGGAGCCAATATTGAACTGGGTTTTTTGTAGGGGCTATTAAAGCACTCTACTTTAAAACTGACCTGTAAAACTGACACCCCTGTCTGGGTTGACCAGTGACCCCTGCCAGATAATAAGCTGAGTGCCCTTAAAAAACTAGTGGCTGAACAACTGCAAAAAGGCCACATTAAACCCACTAACAGTCCTTGGAACTCACCTGTATTTGTAATCCATAAGAAAATTTCTGACACCTGGCGATGGTTACATGATCTCAGAAAGATCAACACAGTGATTGAAGACACGGGCCCTCTCCAACCTGGCCTGACCAACCTTTCCATGATCCCAAGAGATTGGCCACTTGTAATTATTGATCTAAAAGACTGTTTCTTCAACATCCCCCTGCATCCAGACGATGCCCCTTGTTTTGCCTTTTCCATTCCAAGTACAAACTTGCAGGAACCGCTTCAAAGGTATTATTGGCTTGTTTTGCTGCAAGGCATGAAAAATTCGCCGACTATTTGCCTATATTTTGTAGCCCTTGCATTGTCCCTAGTTCGTGAGCAATTCCCGCAATCAGTTATTCTCCCCTATGTGGATGATTTGTTTATTGCAGGGCCAACACAAAAACAAATGGAAGAGACTTGTTACAGTGTTGTTGCTGAAATCCAAAAAGCTGGACTGGTGATCTCTGAATCAAAAATACAAGAGACTGCTCCTTGGAAATATTTGGGTTGGAAACTAACACAACAATCTATTGTACCACAGAAGATACAAATCCGAACTTATGTTCACACTTTGCAGGACTTGCAACAGCTTTTAGGAGAGATTAATTGGGTTAGATCTGTGTTAGGAATCGCTGCTGATGAACTCGTTCCACTTTTTGATTTGCTGAGAGGAGACAATGGCATTAAATCCACTAGATCTCTCACTCCTGAAGCTTGCAAGACCTTGGAAAAAATTACTGATGCTCTGCAGAACAGGCAGGCACATCGCTGTATTCCTGATAAACCCTTTTTCCTTGTGGTTTTAGGAGAAAAGCTGAGACTGTGCGGTCTCATTTTTCAACGGGATTCCTCTCAAAAAGATCCATTGTTAATAATTGAATGGGTTTTTCTTTCTTACAGGTCGCCAATGACTATCGTCACACCTTTAGAAATGATGTCTCAAATCATCATCACAGGCAGAGCAAGGCTTCTTTCAGTAGCAGGTCGCAAATTCGCAATTATCTATTTGCCCATGGAAAAAACCTATTTTGATTGGGCAATGCGAAAATGAGAGGACTTGCTGTATGCCTTGCTCAATTTTCCAGGCGTTTGCTCTATTCATTATCCAGCACACAAAATGATCAAAGCTAAATTATGCTACAAAGAAAAACCCCTGATCAATGAAGAGCCTTTAGATGCAGTCACTATCTTCACTGATGGGTCAGCGTGAACGCACAATTCAGTAGTTACATGGCAGAATAAAGATACTAAAGTCTGGAAACAAGATGTTCAAAAAGTTGAAAGTTCTCCTCAGATTGTTGAATTAGCAGCAGCTGTAAGAACATTTCAGCTCTTTCCAGAACCTTTCAACCTAATCACTGATTCGGCATACGTTGCTAATATTAAGATAATTGAAGGATCTGTTTTAAAGGATGTGAACAACGACAAATTGTGTCTTTGGCTCACCTGTCTCTACCAAATTCTATCACACAGAACTAATCCTTATTTTGTTTCTCACATTAGAGCTCATTCTGATCTTCCAGGATTTATGGCAGAAGGAAATGCACGAGCCAATACATTGGCATCAGCAGCATCTGATGAAGAAGTTGCAGCAGGCATTAAAAATTCTACCTTGGTGCTTGCTTCAACTACCTTGCCTAACACTATTGAACAGGCCAAATTGAGTCATTCATTTTTTCACCAAAATGCACAGGCAATCAAACGAGATTTTCACATTACCTTAGAGCAAGCACAAAATATTGTATGATTTTGCCCAGACTGTCAGCTTGTTCAACCTCTCCCTTCAGGAGCCACCAACCCACGAGGGTTGGAGAGCCTGTAGAAATGGCAAACAGATGTTACTAAGTACCCCTTTTTGGGAAACTTAAAAATATCCATGTCTCTGTCAATACGTTCTCAAATGCAGTTTTTGCTTTTGTACATACAGGAGAAACAGCTATGCATATTTGCCAGCATTTTTCACAATCTTTTTCCTATTTGAGTATCCCCCAAGGAGTTAAAACTGATAATGGTCCTTCGTATGCTTCACAATAATTAGCTGCATCCTTAAAAGACTGGGGTGTTCACCATACATTTGGCATTCCCTACTCTCCCACGAGTAAAGGAATAATAGAAAGAACACATCAAACTCTAAAACGCATTTTAGATCAACAAAAAGGGGGAGAAGCCCAGGCTACACCTCAAAGGAGGTTGAATAAGGTTTGCATGTATACAATTTTTTTAATAGCTCTGCAGAAGAGCTTGATCCCCCATTTACAGACATTTCTTGAACAACAAAAAAGCAAAACTGAAAGAGCACCCCCCAGTTTTGATTAAAAATTTAGAGTCAGGACAAATAGAAGGACCATACAATCTTATTACATGGGGCAAGGGGTTTGTGTGTGTTTCTACAGATACAGGGCTCAAGTGGGTTCCAGCGAAGAATGTGAAGCCCTACCATGCATCGAAGCCTGCGGATGCCTCCACATCAGCCAGAGACCCCACAAGTAGAAGCCAGGAAGCAAGCACCCAGACCTGAACTGCACAGAGTCATCAGGAGAAAGTGATCTGCCAGAAGCAGCTCAAGAAAAGAATGGAGTTTTATCATTTGCACAAGTGCATGTTGCTTTTATTATTTTGTTTTAGTTTTTGTAGTGAAGCTTTACCTGTAAAGCAACCAAAGATGAATGTCTGGGTTGCTTTAGCCAAGTCTGCAGGCTCCGATATCATCTGTCTATCTGACACAAACCTTTTTCAATCTGTTTAGTTGGACTACCTTCTCCATAAGGTTTTGATAATGTTACTCTTGATAAATATTGGCCATATGATGATCAATATGTAACTCCAACTCCCAGCCAGAGACACCAAACGTATATTGATAATTCTAAAGTTGATAAATCTGA
>NW_024528776.1:0-834 GCF_017590135.1 Pyrgilauda ruficollis | reverse complement strand
TGAATAAAAATCCCCAAAAAATTCCTGAAAATTCCCAAAATTCCTGAATTAACCCCCAAAAAACCCTTTAAAAAATCCCAAAATTCCTGAGTAGAACCCCCAAAATTCCTGGAGCAATCCCAAAAATTCCTGACCAAATCCCAAATTTCGAGCTCCGGGCGGAGCGGAAACCCCAAAAAATCCCAAAATAAAAAAGGAAAAAATTCCCAAAATCCCAAAAATTCGGAGCTGGGGGCGGAGCCCGAAATCCCAAAAACCCCAAAATTCCTCCCAAAAAGTTACAAAAAAACCCAAAAAAAGCCCGGAATCAGCGGGATGGGCGGAGCCCTCCCCAAAAGCGGCGCTCGGAGTAAAAACCCCCCAAAAAAAACCCAAAAAAACCCCCAAAAAAACCCAAAAAATTCCAAAATTCCCCAAAATTCCCAAGAAAACCCCCAAAATCCCCCAAATCCGCCCCCAAATCGTCCCGAAAAATTCCCCAAAAAATCCAAAAATATCCCGAAAGTTTCCCCTCCCCCTCCTCGGAGCCCGAAATGCCCCAAAATTCCCCAAAATTTCCCCAAATTTGCCCAAAATTCCCCAAATTTGCCCCAAATTCGGCGCCCCCCCCAGCGCTGCTCGCGGTCCGCGCGGTGGGCGGGGCTTGTGAGGCCACGCCCACTGCGGGTGGGTTATAGCCATATATAGGGGCGGTGTCCATATATGGAGTGATTTGCCATATATGGAAGAGGCCACGCCCACTCGCGGTACAAAGGCGCCGCTTGTTGGGAGCGCGGGCGGGGCCAGAGTGGGACAGAGCGGCTTTGGACTGTGGGGGATGGGGGGGTATGGGGG
>NW_024528775.1:0-835 GCF_017590135.1 Pyrgilauda ruficollis | reverse complement strand
GGAGGATTTTTGGAGGGAATTTTGGGGGGAAATGGGGCGATTTTGGGGAATTTTTGTGAAATTTTTGGGAATTTCCAAGAATTTTCAGGAATTTTATGGAATTCACCAGGACTTTTCCGTGATTTTGGGGACCCTGGGGACATTTTGGGGACGCCGCTGTCCCTCACCGGAGCCACGCCCTCACATTCGGATTTTTGGGGCGATTTTGCCGTATTTGGGTGGAATTTTGGCCGATTTCTCTGAAATTTTCACGAATTTTGTGAAATTTTCATGAATTTTTGCTGAATTTTTGGGAAATTTTTGGAAATTTCGGGAATTTTTGGGGATTTGGGGATGCTGGGGACGCCGCTGTCCCTCACCAGAGTCTCACCCTCACAATCAGATTTTTGGGGCGGTTTTGCCGTATTTGGGTGCAATTTTGGCCGATTTCTCTGAAATTTTCGTGAATTTTGTGACATTTTCAGGAATTTTTGCTGAATTTTTGGGGATTTGGGGACACTGATGTCCCTCACCAGAGTCACACCCTCACATTCGGATTTTTGGGGGGATTTTGCCGTATTTTTGTGGAATTTTGGCCGATTTCTCTGAAATTTTCATGATTTTTGTGACATTTTCAGGAATTTTTGCTGAATTTTGGGGAATTTTTTGGAAATTTCGGGAATTTTTGGGGATTTGGGGATGCTGGGGACACCGCTGTCCCTCACCAGAGCCACACCCTCACATTGGGATTTTTGGGGCGGTTTTGCCGTATTTGGGTGGAATTTTGGCCGATTTTTGCGGAATTTTTGGGAATTTTGGGGCATTTTTGGGAATTTTGCAGAATTCTCTGGAATTC
>NW_024528774.1:0-835 GCF_017590135.1 Pyrgilauda ruficollis | reverse complement strand
TCTCTCTGAAATCCCATTCCCTGATTTCTACAAAGGCCGGTTTATAACAGGGTGTAAATTCAGCCAATTATTCCTCCTGTTAAACGCGGCCGACCCAAACCAGTTCAAGGCAGTCCCAGCGCGCTGCTGCTGCACTTACAACACGCCGGTGTACCCGGGCGCGCAGTGGCACTCGCCGGTCTGGTGGTCGCAGGTGGCCCCGTGGTGGCACTGGCACTGGAAGTGGCAGCCCTTGCCGTAGGTGCCCGGCTCGCAGAGCTCCTCGCAGCGCCAGCCGCGGAAGCCGTCGGCGCACACGCAGGCGCCCGTGATGGGGTTGCAGAGCGCTTCGTTCTGGCACTGGCAGCGGTTGCTGCAGTGGGGCCCCCAGTGCTCGCTGTCACAGCCTGCGAATGGACACGGAGTTACCCACGCGGGCACACGGGGCTGCCTCACCCCACAGCCCCGTGTGCACCTCGGCCAGAGCCTTCCAAAGGAGCCCCCGCTCCCAAACTGACCCCCGACCCGGCTTTAACATCTGCCCGCCCCCGCCCCAGCTTCAGCATCCTCCCCCAGACCCAGCTTCAGCATCTTCTCCCCCACCCAAACCCAGGTTCAGCATCTTCCCCCAGACCCAGATTCAGGATCTTCCCCCCCAACCCAGCTTTAGGGTGCAAGGACACAATGGGACCACTTTTATACCGAAAGTTGAGGACTTAACACCTTATTGGATCAGGCCTGAAATCTTTTAATATCCTGTTTCTTAGTGCTTTTAGATTGCTGGAAGGGATGAATTTATAGTGGAACTAGATGCAGAGGGTCGCATCCTGCCTGCAGTGCACTTAATGGCAGGTGG
>NW_024528773.1:0-826 GCF_017590135.1 Pyrgilauda ruficollis | reverse complement strand
GTGGCTTGTGATGGTGGGTGGGGTTTGAAGCCTTTTAAAGGAATGTGGGCGGGGCCTCAGGGTGGTGGGAGGGGCTAAAAGCCTTTAATGGGTTGTGGGCGGGGTTTAATGGTGGGGCGGAGTTTAAATCCTTTTAAGGGAATATGGGCGGGGTCAAAACCAGCAATGGCTTGTGGGCGGAGTTTAAATGAATGGGAGGAGCCCATACCCTTTTATAGCATTATGGGCGTGGCTTAAAGTGCGTGGGAGGAGCCAGAGCCCATTTAAGGAAATGTGGGTGGAGTTTAAGGTTGGTGGGAGGAGCTTATGGGCACTGGGCGTGGCTTAAGCCCTTTTAAGGAGTTGTGGGCTGGATCTAAGTGTAATGGGTGGAGCTTAAAACTGGTGGGTGGAGTTTAAGGGTGGTGGGCGTGGCTTAACCTCCCCTTCAATGTGATTGGTGGATACTCCTGGTGGGCGTGTCCCACGGCCTCCCCGATCCGGCCAATGGCGTAGAAGGTGTTGGCTCTGACCTCATCGTCGGGGTCGCCGACGGCCAATCGGAAGGCGGGGCCCAAATCCGGCAGGAAGGGCGTGGCCTCCGGCCCGAGGGCGCGGCCCAGCTGACCAATCACGGCCGCCGCCCACGAGCGCGTCCCCGGGTGGGCGGGGTCAGCCAGCCCGGCCAATAGGGAGGGGAGGATGCGGCGGAAGAGGCGGGGCGGGAAGGCCACGCCCCCTCCGGTGCCGGCCACGCCCTCCTCGGCCATGGCCACGCCCAGTTCTGGCAGCCAATCAGAGGCGGTCTCGCGGAGCTCGGCGCGCTGGGAGGTCTGGGGGGGATGGG
>NW_024528772.1:0-835 GCF_017590135.1 Pyrgilauda ruficollis | reverse complement strand
AGTTGGGGCTCCTCCCCCTTGCCCTGCTGCTGATACATAGCAGGGGCAAATGAGAAAGTGGGACCCTGTATTGGGTCTGTGGTTCCCTGCTCCTCATCTTTTGAATTGGAGACACTGGGATCACAAGGATGAGCAGGGGGCATGCCCCCACCGTGGGGACAGGGGGCGGGGACGCCTGGTAACATCAAGTGTGAAGACGCCCCTAGGGAGGGGTAGAGAGGTGGAGCTGAGGGAGTGGCAGGTGAGGTGGGGGAAGGGAAGGTATCATGAGGTTCAGGGTGGGTGAAGGGTAAGGAAGGATTGTAGCCATGATATTATGAAAAATCTTTTGCTGGGATTTTTCCTCTCCTGAGAAGCTGAGTAGCCTCAGGAGAGAAAGGTAAACAATTACTATCTGCTGCTGTGGAATGCAACAGGTGCATCTGTGATTGGTCCATGTGGATTGTTTTCGATTGATGACCAATCACAGCCACCTGTGCCAAGGCTGTGAGCAGTCACAGGATTTTGTTATTCTGTTCTGTTCTATTCTTGTTGTAGCCTTCTGAACTCTCTGTTCTTTTAGTATAGTTTTAATGTAGTATTTTAATATAATATTTAACATAATAAATCAGCCTTCTGAAATGGAGTCAAGCCTCGTGTCTCTACACACGGAGAGTCAGCAACAAAGGATTTTTGGGAAGGTGGGTGGAATCATGGGAAGAAGAAGCCCAGGTACTGCATGGCAGCACATGGCTTCCTCGATTTTCTTGGCTCTCTGAGGAGTGGGAGCCATTTTGGGTTTCACTGCTCTCTGGGAAACTGACACGTACTCGGGGTTTCTGAGCTGGGGACACAG
>NW_024528771.1:0-780 GCF_017590135.1 Pyrgilauda ruficollis | reverse complement strand
AACCCCCCCAGGACCCCCCGGTGACCCCCCCGTGTCGCCCCCAGCCCACCTGCAGGCCACGCGGGCGCTCATGGTGGTCTCGGGGGTCCTGGGCCCGCTGGCGCTGGGCGCGGCCGTGGCGGGGATGAAGTGCACGCGCTGCGGGGGCGACGACCCCCGCAAGAAAGGCTCGGTGGCCGGCGCGGGGGGGGCCATGTTCATCCTCTCAGGTGAGGGGGACCCCCGAAATGGGGGCGGGACCCCCCAAAATGGGTCTGGGACCACTGAAAATGGGTTTGGGACCCCCAAAATGGGTTTGGGACCCCCGAAAATGGGTCTGGGATGCCACAAAATGGGTGTGGGACCACCGAAAATGGGTTTGGGACCCCCGGAAATGGGATTGGGACCCCCGAAAATGGGTTTGAGACCACGGAAAATATGGGTTTGGGACCCCCCGAAATGGGGGCAGGATCCCCAGAAATGGGTGTGGGACCCCCGAAAATGGGTCTGGGACCCCCCAAAAAATGGGTCTGGGACTCCCGAAAATGGGTTTGGGACCCCTGAAAATGGGTCTGGGGCACCCTAAAATGGGTGTGGGACCCCCGAAAATGGGTTTGAGACCACTAAAAATGGGATTGGGACCCCCGGAAATGGGCGTGGGACCCCCAAAAATGGGTCTGGGACCCCTGAAAATGGGTCTGGGACCCCCAGAAATCAATTTGGGACCCCCAAAAATGGGTTTGAAACCACTGAAAATGGGTTTGGGACACCCCAAAATGGGTCTGGGACCCCCGAAAATGG
>NW_024528770.1:0-828 GCF_017590135.1 Pyrgilauda ruficollis | reverse complement strand
AAAAAAAACCCAGAAAATTTTCACATCTCTTTTTCTGGTTCATATTTTCCAGCCACCCAAAACAAATTCCTGCGTTAAGGACATATTTTCCTGGAGGCTTTTCTCTGTGAAAAGAAGAATGTTTGCTACACTGTGAAGTGGGATCCATGGGAAAGGGATGTTTGGAAGCAGAAAATTCCAGCAATCAGCTCAGGTCAAGCCCCAGTGTCCCACCAGGGCTCTGGACAGCACAAGTGGTCTTGGCAAAAGGTCTCTCCCAGCTGCCCAATTTCCCAGGCAAACATATGGGAACCAAATGGACCTCGTAAATATTTGTTTCCAGAATCAGTTAACGACAGGCTGCAGAGAAGCTCGTGAAAGTTTAATTTGGTGGGAGGTTATTCTGAGCTCTCCAGAAAGCACAGACACGAGGAGCCAGCGGAAACGGAGTCCAGTGAGGATGAACTTTGCTTCTCAGGGAGAAAACAAACAAATGAACAAATAAAACCCAAAACAAACAGGAAAACCCCCCCCAAAACCCCAACAAAACCTCAGATGTGGAGAATGAGTGGTAGATAATAGGCAAGGTTTTTAATTTATGGGAAACAGCACCTGCAGTAAAAACCTTTGCTTAGATGATATTACCAGAGCACCAGAGTACAAGGAGACTCTAATCCATTATGTCTTAAACTTATAACGTTTATTAGCCCTGAACTGTGATCTTGATTCATGCCAAGCTCTCTTCTGAATTTATGGCACTTGTGCAATCGTTACTCAGCCTGTATGGAGTCATATATTTCTATGAATTAAACTGAGAAGCAGTTTGCTAATTAGCATTACCAGTGTTAA
>NW_024528769.1:0-835 GCF_017590135.1 Pyrgilauda ruficollis | reverse complement strand
GCTGGAATTTGGGAGAATTTGGGGCTGGAACTTGGGATAAAAAAGCCGGAATTTTGTCAAAAACTGAGGTGGGAATTAAGGAAAATTGAGGCTGGGAAGTGAAAAATTTGGATAATCCCGGGATCAGCCTTCCCACAAAGGGTTAAAGCAGCCGGGCTTGGGCTGCTCCAGCCCAGCAAGGGTTAAATTCCCGAATTTTGGGCAGGAAAAGCTTTTTCCGTGTGGAAGGAATGACATCACCCAAAACATTGGAATGACCCGGAGCGAGCGGAAACTTTTCCTGATTTTTTTATATTCCTGCTTTTTTTTTTTTTAATATTCCACCTTTTTTGTATTCCTGTTTTTTTTTTATATTCCTGCTTTTTTATATTCCTGCTTTTTATATTCCACTTTTTTTTTTTATCCCAACTTTTTTTAATTCCTGCTTTTTGTTATATTCCTGTTTTTTTTAATATTCCTGTTTTTTTAAAAATATTCCTCTGTTTTTTTATGTATTCCAGCCTTTTTTTTTTTTATTCCAGCTTTTATTTATTCCTGGATTTTTTATGTTCCTGCTTTTTTTCCTATTCCTGGTGTGTTTTGTATTCCTGGTTTTTTAGTATTCCTGCTTTTTTTTCTATTCCTGCACTTTATATTCCTGTTTTTCTTCTATTCCTGCTTTGTTCTCTCCCTTCTGGAAATTTTCCCGCTCCGTGCTGCCGGCTGGGTTTGGAATATGTTCCCAAAAATCCCAGGGAAAAAGGAGGGAGAGATTTATCCCAAATTCTGCATCTGAAATCCGGGAAGAGGGAGCTCCAGAGGGTCGGGATTGGCATTCCCACATTAATTCCCCCAT
>NW_024528768.1:0-835 GCF_017590135.1 Pyrgilauda ruficollis | reverse complement strand
AAATTGAGGGAAAATTAAGGGAGAATTCCGGGAAAATTCGGGGAAATTTTGGGGAAATTCCGGGAAAATTGAGGGAAAATTGGGGAAAATAGGGGGGAAATTCAGGGAAAATTTGGGGAAAATATGGGGAAAATGTGGGGAAAATTCGGGGAAAATACGGGGAAAATTGAGGGAAAATTCGGGGAAAATGTGGGGAAAATTCGGGGAAAATACGGGGAAAATTGAGGGAAAATTCGGGGAAAATGTGGGGAAAATTCGGGGAAAATACGGGGAAAATTGAGGGAAAATTCGGGGAAAATGTGGGGAAAATTTGGGGAAAATTCAGGGGGAAAATTGAGGGAAAATTGGGGAAAATAGGGGGGAAATTCAGGGAAAATTTGGGGAAAATATGGGGAAAATGTGGGGAAAATTCGGGGAAAATGTGGGGAAAATTTGGGGAAAATTCAGGAAAAATGTGGGGGAAATT
The DNA here is from genome assembly GCF_017590135.1 of Pyrgilauda ruficollis. Taxonomy (NCBI): domain Eukaryota; kingdom Metazoa; phylum Chordata; class Aves; order Passeriformes; family Passeridae; genus Pyrgilauda; species Pyrgilauda ruficollis. The sequence continues at coordinate 369 of NW_024528768.1, read as the reverse complement.
CAGGGAAAATACAAAATTGAGGGAAAATTGGGGAAAATAGGGGGGAAATTCAGGGAAAATTTGGGGAAAATATGGGGAAAATGTGGGGAAAATTCAGGGAAAAATATGGGGAAAATGTGGGAAAAATACGGGGGAAATTCAGGGAAAATTTGGGGAAAATTTGGGAAAAATTGAGGGACAATTCGGGGAAAATTTGGGGGAAATACGGGGAAAATTGAGGGAAAATCACGGGAAAATTCAGGGAAAATCAAGGGAAAATTCGGGGAAAATTGAGGGAAAATTCGGGGGAAATTGAGGGAAAATTGAGGGAAAATTCGGGGAAAATTGAGAAAAATTTGGGAAAAATACAGGGAAAATTCAGGGAAAATT
>NW_024528767.1:0-835 GCF_017590135.1 Pyrgilauda ruficollis | reverse complement strand
AAAACATATATTTAAATAGAGATAAACTGTATATAATCCACTTAAAATATAAATATACACAATACACATAAAATTATAAAAATATAAGTACATAAGAAATGTAAAATAAAAATATTGATATATAATATGTAAGATATATATAGAGAATATAAAAAATAAATATATAATATCCATAACATATATAAAAATAAATATATAAAAAAGATTACTAGATCTATTACACATAAAATTATACAAAATAATTTTATTCCTGGAGCCTCTTTAGGCCCTGGAATGTGCTGGAAATTCCCCTGGATCCTTCTCCAGAGGTGATAATTGTATCTTTGGAATTAATTCCTCCTTGCCTGGCTTAATGACTGAGTTAATCACCCCTGTGCCCTTCCAAAGCTTTGGGTCATTCCTTAAACCCTTTTCCCTAAACCCCATTCTGCCTTTCCCTAAATCCCTTTTTCCTTTTCCCCCTTTTCCCTAAACCCCATTCTCCCTTTTCCTTAAATCCCTTTCCCCCCTTTCCTTTAAACCCCATTCTCCCTTTCCCTAAATCCCTTTTCCCCCTTTTCCCTAAACCCCACTCTCCCTCTTCCCTTAACCCCGTTCTCCCTTTTCCTAAATGCCATTCTCTCTTTCCCTTAAACCCTTTTTTCCTTTAAACCCTGTTCTCCCTTTTCCCTAAATCCTTTTCCCCTTTTCCCTAAATCCTTTTCCCCTGTTCCCTAAATCCCTTTTCCCCTTTCCCCTAAACCCCATTCTCATTTTCCCTAAATGCCATTCTCCCTTTCCCTTAAATCCTTTTTTTCCTTTTTCCTTAAACCCTGTTCTCCCTTTCCCTTAAACC
>NW_024528766.1:6276-20969 GCF_017590135.1 Pyrgilauda ruficollis | reverse complement strand
CACCTGTCTGCAGTGGAGGCACTCCCAGTGCTGCTTGCGATGCAGAGAAAGGAGGGGCTGGAGGGGGGGAACGGAACTGGCTGCAGCAAAGGCTCCCCTGCAGCCATTTGCAGTGCAGAGAGGAGGGGCCTAGGGGGGGCAACCAGAGGGGGACGCTAACAAAGCCTTTGCAAGCTGTGTCATGGGTGACAGATACTTTGGCATTACAAAGTCACGGGGAGAAGGGTACTTTAGGGGAACATATTCTCATGGCAAGGGATAGATTTTACGAGCAATTTCTGTGTCTCTCAGGGGTCCAGGCAGAGCCGAAGGAAGGCTGCCAGCAGCCCCCTCAGCCCCCTCGCCTTCAGGCATGTCAGTGTCCATAGAAGGATAGTCCTCACCCTCTGAGTCTGCCACATCTGTATCGCACTCCCCCGGTGTCCAGCGCTGCAACGCTTTAGAGAGAATGCCCCACATAACTGCTAATTCAAATGCATCCTTTATCTCCACTGGAGATTTTCTGCCACAGCTGGTCTCCTAGCGACTGCCAAGTGTCCAGGCTAAAAGCGGTCTCAGTGTCTACCGAAAATCCATGAGCCTTTGCCCAGCAGTGCAGGGCACACAGGGAATGATCTGATACAGCAATTCCCATGTGCCCTTCCACACAGAAAGGACAATTTGTTCCTCTGTAGAGGTTTGATTCCCCATATTGTAGAGAACCCTTCCTCAGCAGCCCATCTAAGCAGTGGTTTGCTCTGGAATACAAACTCTCACTTTGCTGGGGCCCGTCCCAACCAGCTCTCAGGCCGGTTCCAATATCCTTGGTCACAAAAGACTAGCCCCCTCTAAGTGGGTGCGGGGAAAATACTGCTATACCTCTCTCTACGGAGTACAGAGGGTGACTCCGGTCCTTCAGTCTTGGCTGCAATGAACGTCAGCGGTCACCAGATGTCGCTCTCATATTAGGGATGGCTGAATGAGGCGACACAGACTCCAAGGTCTCAGAAGGCAAATAGCAAAGTTTATTAGACATCACATTCTTTTATAGACTGTTCCAAGAAAGCTGGACCTGATTGATCCTCAATCAACACCCCTCACATCATTGGCCAATTAGGATATTAGGGATGGCTGAATGAGGCGACACAGACTCCAAGGTCTCAGAAGGCAAATAGCAAAGTTTATTAGACATCACATTCTTTTATAGACTGTTCCAAGAAAGCTGGACCTGATTGATCCTCAATCAACACCCCTCACATCATTGGCCAATTAGGAACAACACCCTTCTTGTAAACATCTTATAAGTAAACAACAATTTCAAAACACCAGCTGCAACAATTAAAGAATATTTTAATTCTTTCTCTAAGTTTTTTCAAGCTCCCCCAGAGTAATGTCTGGGAAAGTTTATCGGACTTTTTCTCTGACCAGACTGTCAGCATCCACACCTGGATGTTAAGGAAAGCATAATTTGGTTAGCTCTGCTATGTCTCCTCTGTACAGTCTGCATTGTGTTTAGAGACAAGACAAAGATTTCTAGGGAAGCTGTCCAGAGACCTGCCCCAGGGGTGGATAGCCATGAGTGTGGGAGGACGTGAGCAAGTATTTGGAGGGTTTGGAAGTTCACCCCTGAACAACTACAGGATCCTGTTAAACAGATTAAATGTCTGAAGGGAAAATGATGTGGCAGCTCCAGAGAGGGGTGGCTTACTGCAGCATTCTGGGCACTGGCCACTGTCTACTGGATACTGCTCGCAATGGTACAGCACTTTCCAAGGGAAGGAAAACAAATCAACGGGCACCGTGGCCACACAAACGGCAACCCAACCAGACAGACAGCCCAAGCCAGTAGCAGTCACCCCTGTTCAGAAGAGGAAATTCAAGAGCGAATCAGTTTGCTTAGTGAGTAATGAAGGGGAGGCATGACCCTCACAACCAGCAAAAGAGACAGAGCCAGAGATAATCATGCAATCCATCTTCCTGGGTGAGCTGCATGAGCTGCAGAGAGAGTTCACCTGCCAGACATATGAGTCCCTATTGACCTGGCTGTTCCACCTCTGGAATGTCACGATTGAAGACATGAACCTAGATGGTAGTGAAGCCAGGCAATTAGGATCCCTGTCCCCAGATGTGTTTATTGATACGGGGATCGGAAAAAAGCAACAAAATCTCAGCCTTTGGAGGTGACTCCTATTAAGTGTCAGGGAAAGATACCTTCGCTGTTGTATTGGGTTTGCATGGCCTGGTTTTTGGTAGCTGGGGGCTACAGGGGTGGCTCCTGTGAGGAGCTGCTAGAAGTTTCCTCAGTGTCCAGCAGAGCCAGTCCCTGGTGGCTCCAAAGACGGATGTGCCACTGATCAAGGCTGAGCCAATTAGAAATGGTAGTAACACCTCTGTGATAACATATTTAAGAAAAAATCAAAACAAAAAGTGGTGATGCAGTTTTAATTTCAGCCAGAGAAGAGTGAGAATATGTGAGAAGAAAAACTATGCAGACACCAAGGTCAGTGGAGAAGATGGGGAGGAGATGCTCCAGGTGCCAGAGCTGAGATTCCTCTGCAAACCATGGTGGAACAGGCTGTCCACCTGCAGCCCATGGAGGAGACCCACACTGGAGCAGGTGGATGCCTGGCTGTGACCCCATGGGAGACCTATGGAAAGAGAGGCCCTGTTCCCATGCTAGAGCAGCCTGTCCTTGAATGACTGCACCCTGTGGAAGAGTGATCCATGCTGCAGTAGTTTGAGGAGTACTGTTGTCTGTAGGATGGATTCATGTTGCAGCAGTTTGCAGAGAGCTGTTTTTTGTGAGATGGACTCACATTGGAGAAGTTCACGGAGAACTGTCTCCCATGGGAGGGACCCCATGGTGCAGCAGGGGAATGACTCCTCTCTCTGAGCAGCAGGAGAAGCCAAGAGTGATGAACTGACCATAACCCCCATTTCCTGTCTCCCTGCGCTGCTGGGGTAGGAGGTAGAGCTGGGAAGGAGGGAGACATAGGGGTAACGTGTTTTTAAGGTTTTATTTTACTTCTCATTATCCTGCTCTGATTTTGTTAGCAATAAATTCACTTACTATCTATAAGTTGAGCCTGTTTTGCCCATGATAGTATTTGGTGAGGGATCTCTCCAGGTCTTTATCTCAACCCCTGAACCCTTGTATCTGTGGAGGGGAGTGAGTGAGCAGCTTTGATGGGTGCCTGGTATCCAGCCAGCATCAACCCATGACAGCAGGGAAGACCAAGACCTCTATGAGCAGCAAGGCCAGTGGAGCACCATGGAGGAAGGTATCCAGTGCCTGAGAAAAATAGCTGAGATGGAGATAATTTTTTCAGATGATGAGCAATTCCCTAAAAGTCCAGACTGTGTCCAGTGTACATCACAGATGTGGACAAAATTCATATGGCTCAGGTCGAGTATATATTCCTACTACTTAGCACCCCTGCAATGAAAGGAGAGAGAAGACACGGTGGGTACTTTGGCTACCAAACTCTGGAGATGAAGACACTATTGCCCTGTTTAAGGCCCACGTCTTGGCCATGGAAACAGAACTGGACAAGCATATCCAGAAACTGGAAGAGAAAATTGAAGAGGGCCATCAGAAACTCAGAGAGTAGCTTAGGGAGGGAATGTTCCATGTCTCACCAGTACAGATCAGAGCCCCTGCTATTAGGAGCAGGCATCCCCCAGATGGGAAGAAAGAAGGTACACACCATGAGGTAATCTGTGGTTTTACCTGCATGACCATGGAGAAGACACAAAGAGATGGGATGGAAAACCCACCTCTGCCCTAGTAGCACAGTTACTGAAGTTGAGAGGAAGAACGACTGCCACAAGAAACTCGTCAAGGATAAATACTTCTCTGGTCTCTCATGGGCAAGCCCCTAGGTAGAATAGAAGAAATGATGCTGTCCAATCCTCTGGAAGGGACCTTCAGGTCATACTTACAGGGAGGAAGCAACAAGCACTGTGAATAGAACTAGAGGGGCCCTGCCTCTGGCCAGGTAGAGGCAAGGGACAATCAGATCTATTGGACTGTGTGGATCTGATGGCCTGGCACATCAGACCCACAAGAATATAAGGCTCTAGTTGGCACTGGTGCACAATGTGCCCTGATGTTCCATCAAGATATGTAGGGATGGAATCTATCTCCATTTCTGGGGTGACAGGGGGATCCCAACAGCTGACTGTACTGGAAGCTAAAGTGAGCCTGACTGGGGAAGAGTGGCAAAAACACCCCATTGTGACTGGCCCAGAGGCCCCATGCATCCTTGGCATAGATTACCTCAGGAGAGGGTATTTCAAAGACCTAAAAGGGTACTGTTGGGATTTGGGAATAGCTGCTCTGGACACAGAAGAAACAAGATAGCTGAATACTTTTCCTGGTCTCTCAGAGGACCCTTCTGCTGTGGGACTGCTGAGGGTCAAAGAAGAACAGGTATTGATCACCACTGCAATAGTGCATCGTTGCCAATACCACAGCAACTGAGACTCCATTATTTCCATCCATAAGATGATCTGTAAACTGGAGAGCCAGGGAGTGTTCAGCAAGGCTTATTCACCCTTTAATAGTCCTATATGGCCAGTGCGTAAGTCCAGTGGAGAGTGGAGGCTGACAGTGGACTATCATGGCCTGAATGATGTCACACCACTGAGTGCTGCTGTGCTGGACATGCTGGAACTTCAGTACAAACTGGAGGCCAAGGCAGCAAAGTGGTGCTACCATCAACATTGCTAATGCGTTTTCTCCATTCTTTTAGCAGCAGAGTGTATCTGGGGACACTCGAGGATGACCTCTGGGATTCTGGACTTGGGGGTGCAGAGGATCTGAGGCCAGCTACACCCCAACTGACAAGGAGATCGTAGCAGCTGATGAAGGTTTTCAAGCTGCTTCAAAAGTGATTGGCAGTGAAGCACAGTTACTCCTGGCACTCTGACTGCCAGTGCTGGGCTGGATGTTCAAAGGAAAAGTCCCTTCCACACATCATGCCACTGGTGCTTCGTGGATTAAGTGGATAGCTCTGATCACACAGCAAGCTCAGAAAGGAAATCCTAATTGCCCTGGGATCTTGAAGATCATCACAAACTGGCCTAAAGGTAAAAATTTTGGACTATCATTAGAGAATGAGGAGGACAGGGTGAGACATGCTAAGGAGGCCCCATCATATAATCATCTACCCAAAAATGAAAAGCAATATGCTCTCTTCACTGATGGGTCCTGACGTATCACAAGGATATATCAAAAATGGAAAGCTGCTCTACACAGTGCCACACAATGAGTCACAGAAGGTATTGAGGGACAAGGTGGATCAAGTCAGGTTGCAGAGCTGAAAGACATCCAGTTGGCTTTATATATGGCTGAAAGAGAGAGATGGCCAACAGTCTACTTCTACACTGACTCCTGGATAATAGCAAGCACCTTGTGGGGATGGGTGGACCAATGGAAGAAGGCCAATTGGCAGCACAGAGGAAAACCCATCTCTGCTTCTGAATTGTGGCAAGAGATCGCTGCCTGGGTAGAGAAGTTGACTGTGAAAGTACATCATGTAGATGCACACGTACCTAAGAGACGGGCTAAAAAGGAGCATCACAAGAACAGACAGATGTTGCGGTGTGATGTCATGGTTTGCCTCAGTTACCCTGGGTTTCTCCCTGAAGTTTCCTTCCCCAGGTGTGTCAATCACCTCTCTCTTCCACACCCTGACCCCTGCTGAGTACTGTCTATCAACCCAGGAATTCCAGAGGAACGTCGAGTGATTGGGCAGATTCAAAAGATGCTCTCCACCCCTGGGGGGCATTGGCCCATCCAGGTGTCCTTTTCACCTGAGACCTCCCTGCCCCGTACCTGATTGGTGGTCTTTGGATTCCTCCCCTCCCCCTCTCCCCCGGGTTAAAAGGGCAAGCAGGCCACACTCTGGGGAGTTCTGTTGGAGCTGTTGCTAGATTCAGGGGCCATGTGGCCCAGAATAAAAACTCTGGATTAAAACCCTCCTTCAGAACCAACTCCTTCCTTCACCATCACCTTAAAGCTTCTCCGTCAGAGGATCTGAGGAGCGGACCCTCCACGGAGGAAGTTCTATCCTGACGCCACCAGAGTTCCAGCATGCCCGGACTTGTCTCCATGTGCTCAGCTGCGACTCACAGCTAGCCAAAGGTGTCACTGGAGTGAAGCACCACAGTTGCCACTATTTGGCTCAGCAGCAGGGCTAGACAAGCCAAGGCACGTCCCATTCATCAATATTGGTAAATTCCAATAGACAGATTGATCAAGCTGCCAGGAATAAAGTGTCTCAGGTAGATCTGGACTGGCAACATAAAGGTGAGTTATTTCTAGCTCAGTGGGCCCATGACACCTCAGGTCATCGGGGAAGAAATGTAACATACAGATCGGCTCATTACCAAGGGGTGGACTTAACCATGGACACCATCTCCCAGCTTATCCGTAACTGCGAAATGTGCTTCAATCAAGCAGGCCAAGTGGGTAAAGCCACTGTGGTATGGGGGACAATGGTTCAAATATAAATATGGGGAGGCCTGTCAGATTGATTACATCACACTCCCTCAAACATGCCAAGGCAAGTGTTAAGTGCTTACAATGGTGGAAGCAATCACCGGATGGCTGGAGACGCACCCTGTGCCTCACGCCACTGCCCGGAACACCATCTTGGGCCTTGAAAAGCAAGTCCTGTGGCTTCATGGCACCCCAGAAATAACTGAGTCGAACAATTAGACTCATTTCAAAAACAACCTCATAGACCAGAGAGTGTGGTATTGAGTAGGTGTATCATATTCCCTATCATGCACCAGCCTCTAGGAAAGTTAAACAGCAGAATGGACTGTTAAAAATCACATTGAAAGCAGTGGGTGGTGGGACCTTCAAACACTGGGATCTGCATTTGGCCAAAGCCACCTGGTTAGTTGACATCTGAGGTTCTACCAATCAAGGTGTCCCTACTCAGTCAGGACCCTTATGTACCACAGAGAAAAAGTCCCTGTGATGCAAATGAGAAATAAGAAAGACAGTTTGGATTAACCCTGCCTCAGGCAAAGACAAACTTATCAGTGGGATTGTTTTTGCTTAAGGATCTGGTTGCACTTGGTGGGTAATGCAGAGGAATGGGGAAGCACAATCCCTCAAGGGGATTTGATTTTTTGGTGAGGACCATCTGTAATATTGAATTGTACATGTACTATTGGTTGTTGAATGACACTCCCATTGCATATCGTAAATACTCTGGCCAATGAATTTGGACTACTCAAGTTACACTAGTCATGGACTAAAATTAACTCAACAAATATCTTGGGGGAACTGTCATTGAGCACTTAAATAATAACTGTGTTTGTATATAGTTATTTGTATGTGTATGTGTATACATTTTTAAGCTATAAAATCTAGGCATGAGTTGCATGGTATAGAATAAGGGGTGACAACGTCTTGGGTACAGAGACAAGGGGGTGGAGCTTTCAGTGTTGTTTATTCAATACTATTTTACATCATAACCATGGGCATGTGTTGGGGTTTGACAGTGGCTAGAAGCTAGAAGCCAGGCACACACAAAAAACCATTCACTCAATTCTCCTCTGCTATAGCTGAGCAGAGGAGGGGGAAAGAACAACCAAAGGGGCTCATGAGTTGAGGTAAGGATTGGGAAGAAACACTCTAAGGGCAAAACAGGCTCAAAACTTAAAAGGTATAAAGAAAAATTTATTAACAGAATTAAAAGAGGATAATGAGAACTAAAATAAACCTTTAGAACACCTTCCCCTCCCCCCCCCCAGCCCTTCTTTCCTTTCTACCGACAATGAAAGGAGACAAAACATGGGGGTTTTAGTCAGGTTGTCACTTCTAAAACATCTTTTTTCAGTTTGCTTAGGGAGAGGAGTCTTTTGCTATGCTGTAGGGTCTTTTCCATGGGAGACAGTTCTCTGTGAACTTTTCCAGCATGGTTCTAATTTTCACAAGTAGCAGTCCCGCCCCACCTGCTGCAACGTGAGTCCCTTCCACAGGCAAACAGTCTTCCCACAACTGTTTTCATGGGGCACTGGTTCATGGGGTGTAGTCATTTAAGGATGAGCTGTTCTAGTCTGGAAGCTAGGGTCCTCTTTTGCTATCTCAGAAAGCAAGGGTCTTCTCTCCTTGTTCATGTTTCTCACTATATTACAGCTTTTCAGCATCCATGCACTCCAGTGTGAGTACTCTTTTTCACAGGCTGCGCATGAACTCTGCATCCCCCCCATGCACTACATGAATTACAGGGAAACTGTTGTATTATAGTTCTCACCACAGCTTGCAGAAGAATTTAATCTCCAATGCCCAGAACACCTCCTCCTCCCCCTCTCTCCTTTGCACCGACCTTAGTGTCGCCATGTTGCTCTCCTCATGTGTCTTCACCTTTTCTTTGACTTGGGAGAGAATTTGTGTTCGTAGGTTCATTTGTTCTCAAGTTCTATTAATTGAAAAGTTTTTATAGAATTCTGCAGTGCTGAAAGGTTGATCTTATCCAGGCTCTGTGTTGGGGACCTGCTCGCCATGCCCCTCGCCGCTGGCCATGTAGTCCCTGCCAGAACCGAGCAGGTGGTGCCGGCCACCATTTAGCTCTTCTCTTCATGCGGGGCATTGAAAAGGAGAAGCTATTGTCACCGCCCCTGCTCTTCTGTCCACAGCACGGCTAGTTAAAAGTAGCTAAGCAAGTAAAGTTCATTGCCAACCATGCAGTGCCTTCCCGACTGCACCGCCCCAGCTGTGCCGCCGCTCCCGGCGCTGAGATGGAGGCAGCCGTGCACCTGCTCTTGGCCCCGGCCGCCCCCAGTGCAAGCCACAAGTCTGCTCTCAGTGCTAGGAGGGCACTGGCACCTACCCATCCCTCCGAGGAAGAAAGAGAGCTTCCCATTGTTTTTTTTTCTTTTTTAAATATGCTATCACAGAGTCATTCCCAACTTCTCTAATTGGGCCAGCCAATATGTCTATTGTCAGTGCCTTCAGGGGTTGGCTCTGCTGGACATAGTAGAAGTTTCTAGGAGTTTCTGTCTCATAGGCAGCTTCTGTGGCTTCCTCCGCCCCCACTAAAAGCCAGGTTGTGTTAAACTAACACAGCGTGCTTTTGGCAGGGAAAATGCCGTGGCCAGAAATGGAAGGGGGGCCATTTTTGTTTGGTTCACTCCAGCTAAAGGACTTGCAGACCCCAGCACCCCATGCCCCGCCGTTTTTCCCCATTTCTCATCCCTCCAGGATGTTTTTGCAGAACAAGGGGCTGAGGAGAGACATAGGCACTGCTCCCGAGGGATGGTGCTGAAGTGACAGCTCTGTGATGCAGCTGAGACCAGCGGAGCCAGGGCTGCACAGCTTTCAGTTCACCATCAGACCAGTTCTTTCCTCCCCCCCCTTCAGGGTAGCAAAGTGACCTGGAGCAAGGGCACTGATTTCAACTGAGTCTGGCCAAGACAAGAGGGAGTCCAGCTGAGCCAAAAAGGAGCCCAGTGAGGTGGTAGGAAGAGGCAGTAAGGTGGCAGAACCAACCTCCCCACACACCCCCAGTGGTAGTGGCAGTGCAGGAACCTGGTGTCAAACTGAACTCAGCAGGGAGAGATACACACTGCCACCGCCACTACCACCGCAGCAGTGACAGAGCAGGAAACCCTCCACTGCAAATCTGGAGCTGCTCCAGGCAGAACCAGCACCTCCCATCCCCCATTGGAATTGCTCCACAAGTCCCTGTCATCTTTTCTTTGTTCCAGGGAGGCCACATGATATTGTTGACTTTTTCTGAGTGTGGAAATGAAACTCTAGATAATTTTAGTAAGGAGGTAATATAAGAGCAGATCTTTATTTGAAGGCCTTCGGGGGCAGTTATGGAAAGATGTGCACAAAAGCCCACCTCCACAGGGGTGAGTACATTTTAGAGGTTTTAGAAAATTAGCATAATTTATAAAAAACAACAACTAGGAAGACAAGTAGTGATGCAATTCCCCCACGGGTCAAGCCCCTTCTCTGGATTCCCCCCTTGGCACTAGCTGAACTTTGTCCATGAAAATGTATCTCGAAGAGTTGTTCTCAACCTTGGTTCCCAGAAAGAACCAAGAAAGCATAGGGGCCTTGTGCCCCCCGGGGCTTGGAGCTCTGGAATTTGTTTTGTCTTTCTGCCTAGGGAAAGGCCATGGAAAAGTACTGGGAAAACTAGCCACTAATACAATAGACTACAGAGCTACAAATATATGTGCGAAGAATACAGAAAACATATAAAAGAAGAAAAGGCAAACCCCAAAACATGATCAACACCTTGCTTTTGTTGGTTAAACCACTCCCTCTTTTGTACAGTTTTCTTTTTTATTGTTGTGCTCATTGCTATTTTATTTAGTAAAATTGTGGCTCTAACTTTTTTTAACCTCTTGTAGTTTAATTTTTTTTTGGTTTTTTCTTCCCTCCACTGTCATGAGGGAGGGAAGGGGGAAAGGGCTCATTCAGTCTTAAACTTTTCATCACTGTAAAACCATTGCATCCTCTCATCTTTGAAGAGATGCCTACTCAAGCTAGGTATACATAATATATTCACCTCCTCTCAAATTTCCTGCTTGACTACTGATTCTTCCCTTGTGTAATACAGATGAGTGAGTGGTTCCCAAGGAGTAGGTAGTGTCATCTGCTTCAAGGCTGCCCAGTATCCCCCAGGTTTCTGCTAAAGAGACAGTAGAAGTACTTGTCTTTTTTTGTTCCCTAAAACATTTTAAAAATAGAAGTTATCTTTTTCAATTTAAATATTATTTTTAATTGATTTTTAAAATAATGTATTTACTGTAAAAGAAATAATTTGGTCTGGTTTGTGTTTTCTATGCAAATATTATTTAATATGTCCAAACACAGCTTCACTAACCGGGGTTAAGAACCTTCTTAGTGTTTAGAGAGGAGAGACTGAGGAACTGGATATCATTGAGGAACTGTAATTAAAAAAAAAACACTGCTGTATATGGGACTTGAGAAAAACAGAGGGTTTTTTTACAAGTCTTTGCAATAATGTTAGAGCAGATGTGTGAAGCAGCATGGCCAGAAACTGATGGGTTTAGTTTTTTATTTCATTGACTGGCTTCCCTTATTAAAAAAAAAAAAAAAATTTCCTCAGTGTATGATATTTATGTCCAGCCTATAAGCTTTATTTGCCACAGTATGATTGAGTTTGATTTATTTGCATTAGATGGTCTTGTTTATTTATTTCACAGGGGTTTAGGCACAGTCTAACTCAGCATTGTCATAAAAGAACAGGTGGAAATCTAATTACACTGAATGTTCTTGATGCAACAATCGGACTTGGTTCACATTTGTGTGATAACACCATCACTGGAGCTATTGAGACTGGATAAATGCAGTGGTCATCTTGTATTGGGTGATTAACAGAAAGTTGGATAACTTAATCTAAAAAGATTTTCCATTTGCAGTGTTTCAGTCTTCTTTTTGTTCACTTGGCAAATTCCTTTTTCAGCTGATTTCTGAGTTGTGTAAGTTGTTAAACATTGGCTGTATTTGCATTTTCCCCATCTATAGGTCATTTGGATCCAGGCTTCCTTGCAGGTGACAAAATATCTTTAAGTAATGCCCAGATCAATGAAGAAATTAATATCGCCTCTTCTGATAGTAACATCACATCCAAAAATAAATAGTGTATCTGAGAAGGCAATGAGACATTTATATTCAGAGAAGTTACAGCTCAGAGAATGAGATTTTTCATTCTATTTCATGAAATGCTAATGAGAACCAAGAGAGATGAGCATAACCTAAGTAGTTCTGGAGAAAATTAATTGCATTACCTCAAAATAAAAATAAAAAATAAAACATAAATGTCAGGGATATTTGAGGAACGCATAAAATTTAGGTTCCTGAAATACAGTGCATGCACATTCACAAAGAAATGGGAAAAGCTTACCCTAGCAGCCAAAACACCTCCTATTTATGTGTGCAGCCACCATCAGTGCTTATAAGAGGCAAACCAATTTTTGGAGCACTAGATATCAAGTTTTCCTAGTGTTTGTTTAAGACTTACAGATGGAAATGATCATCGTAAATACTCCAGTAAATTCTTGTCATCACTTTATCATGTAACAAAATTGGTCTTTCATTGTGTTGGGTTTTTTTACTAATTATTATTATCTTGTACTTCAATCATAACATATCTACTATGAATATAATAGGCAAAAAATACTGTGTAATAAGTAGATATGTACCTCGCTTCAGCAAGGCACTTGAGTGTGTGTTTATCTTTAAATACATTATTTAGTCTCATTGACTATAATCACTGAAAGATTCATTGTTTTGCTGAAGTTGGGCTGTACTGTTATCAGTGAGCATTTCTCAGCATTATTGTAATTTTAGTTAAGAAGACCAAAATAAATATCAAATTTAATGGCTGTAATAATGGAATTGACAAGCTTTGTTTTTTAATTATTGTAATTAAAGTATCATTGCCTCCTTATTTTAACATGGGTTTGATTTCATATAGAAAAATAGCATTTCTTTGTCTCATCCAACCTCACTTAAAATTTTTCTCTTTTTAAGTCCAGTGGGTAAAAGTGCTATCAGAAAACTATGCTTCTCAATAATGCATGGTATTACACATAATAGGGCAGACTTCTTCAAGATCCTTGGGATCCATGCACATATTTTGTAAGGAATATCACTTTATACCCACTGGCAGAATTCAGTTCTTAAAAATAATTTAATCACCACCACCAAGTTTAAATTTAGTCTCAGCTTTGTTTACTGGGTATTTAAGATGCGATGGACTCTACAAATGGAAAATCCACAAGGACATTTTAGAGAGGGGCATGCTAACAAGATGCCTACGTGATAAAACACTACAACTAAGAATCTTGCTCCTGAATTCCATAGTAGCTTTAATCCTTTGTGGTTTTTGCCTTGCTGCAGGTATGTGCATCCCAGGGGAGGTGTGATTCAGAGTGTGTCATCTTGGAAGCATGGCTCAAGCTCACAATATATTAACACTCAGCAAACACAATCATGGACAGCAGTGACTCCCCAACAGAATTGGTCTTCACCCCCAGAAGTAGTAGACCTCACTTTGGATGAGGATGCAAGACGCAAATATCTACTGTAATGCAGCATCCCTTTGTTTCTGTCCCCACCTCTTCTCCCCTTTGTGGCACAGAAGTTCATTGTTAAAGCTTCAACTTCAGAAGCTCCCTTCTTGGCTTTACGAAATTCAAACTCGTGATCTTTTTAATTTCCATAGGAATGTAGTATGATTTCAATATAATTTAGAATGGTTTTGCCTTTTCAAAGAAGGATTCCTCCCAGAACTAAAATCTAATAGCACCAAATTTAAAACACATCTACAGTTTCTAATATGTGCTTGTTAATCTGAAGAAATAACTGTGTGCAGACTTATGTCCACCCACCCTTTCTCACCTCCAATTTCAGAACATTTTTAATTTATCAGTATATTGAGTTTGTTAGTAGAAGTTAGTGTTTTGCTGTGTGAGCATCAGTGGTTTTGAGAAATGCTGTGTCCTCACTGATTTCAGTGGAACTAGGGGTATTCAATACTTCTGAAAATTGGGCCAAGAGTATTTTTACCCAAGCTGATTTGGATATTTTACCAGCAGGAGGGACTGTCTTTAATGCAAACGGCCCATAATATATGCACTGAACAGCTTTTATTTTAAGCATTTTTATTTTCAATATAATTTATAGTTTGCACTCTTCGGTTCTGAGTATTCTATCTGACTACTGTGTTTCACTGATCATTTACCATGTCTTGTTATGGTTTAAAATAGTAATAGTAGTGACGTAGTAACAGATGATTATGGCAAAAGCACAGGAAAAAGAAAAGCAATAAAAAGGCCCACCATCCCTCTCTTTTTTAAATAAAGATGATTTTTTTTGCCTAAATCAGTCTTGCCTGGAGTAGAAGGAGAGAAATGAAACATTTTGCTTACAGTCCTCATTTCTACTGTTGCTTATTTGCTTCATTCACCATCTCAAAAAAAATCCAACCCCAAACAAATTCCAAAACACTAGTCTGGCAAAGCACTTTAGCAGCTGTATAACATTCAGCAAGGACAGTTTGCTGAAACTAGATGGACCATTCAAGTGCTTAAAACTCTGTCCTAAAAGGTGTTACAGGATTAGAACTTAAGGCTGAGATTTTTAAAATTATTATTATTTTTTTAAATATATCTGTACTATTTTCCTGGCTTTAGGTCAGGTCTCTTATACTAGTTTTGGAATTGTTTTTTCAGATATGATTCAGGAAACACTTTCTACCAGAATATTTACTGAAATCAGCAAAACTACTTACTTTAGCAGGCTGTATTTTCTGTAGTGCATATGGAAATTCTTGCCACTCACCTGTCATTTTGAGCCTTTCTCAAGGCAAAAACTAAAGATTAGACTTTACAAGATTATATTCACTTTAAATGTCTATTTTGCAATTAAAACATTTCTTTGTATTCCTGTTGTTTCTAGTGGGAATTTTGTACAGCTCTATCATCAGATTTTCTGCCATTTGAGGCTGAACAGGCAGTAATGAGGACATGGGAAGTTCTGTTTTCTTTTTGTGTTGGCTGGTTTATAAATTTTATTTGGCTTCCAATAATTTTATCTGCAGGCAAAAACAAAAAAAAAAAAAAAAAAAAAAAAAAAAAAAAAAAAAAAAAAACAAAAAAAAAACCCAAAAAACAAAAAAACCCAACCTTCCCTTTTAAAAAAAATTTGG
>NW_024528766.1:0-5972 GCF_017590135.1 Pyrgilauda ruficollis | reverse complement strand
TATAAAATATTTTACAGAAGAAAAAAAAAAAAAAAAAAAAAAAAAAAAAAAAAAAAAAAAAAAAAAAAAACCAAAAAAAAACACCAAAAAACAGAACAGCTCAGACTGCACTTTAAAGAACAATTAGGTAAGGGATTGATATTCCAATTTCAAACTTTCTAAAACATTGAATATAAGTATATTGCATGGCCAGAAAAATGTATGTGGTGCTTCTAGTGACTGATTTATTTCTCTGGGGGAAGGAAAGAGGTAGGGAGGGGAGTGTGGATGGAGCCCATTCACACTACAGTAGGGAAAAGTCCCGTGCTATTTGGGCACTATAATCAGTAGTGGCTGTTGATCTTTTCTCCTTGCATTTTAATAACACAACTCAGCCATTATTTTAGTGGGCTAGCACACATTTTGCAATAGTAACTTAAACAGTGGCATACTGTGGCTGCTTTTTCCTGTTTCACAAAGTCTTTTGAACATGAGTTGTGAAGAAAGTTGCAGAAATCCATTTATAGTCCTTCTATGAAAAATGCAAGCTAATGCTCTTGTTTTTCGGTTTGTATATGATGTGACTTCCATGTATATATAAAAACAACTGCGTCCTAACCAAGCTTACTCCAATTGTGCACTGTGTTTGTTTAAACAATTCATGTATTGTAGTCTGATGCAAGTTTTCTTTTATTTAAAACACTACATATTTTTTCTTATTCTTAAATTTCAAAGGGTGATGAGTAATCTGAAAACTGCAATCACTGGATAGCTAGGAACTTGTTTGGCTTTCGTTCTTTTTCTTTTTTTTTTTTTTTTAAATAAGAGCAAAAGGTGCCTGTGTGATTTTGCTCTTCTCAGCAGGAAAGAGAAATTATAGCCATTGTATGGCTAAGAACCAATGCACTTGGGCCTGATCCAAAACCCATTGCAGTTGATGCGGGACTTTCCATGAACTTTAGTATGCATTGGCCCAAGCCCTTCAGGGTTTAGCAGTTCTTGAATTGCTGGAGTGTGAATTTGGAATCTTCTATAGTGAAAACAAATCATTGCTTGGAATATAAATGTTTAAAACATGCAACTCTAGTTAAAAATTCTAAATTGTTCTCAGCAATCATTATTTAGTTCTCATTTTCCATCTAGTATTTAATGGTCTTTGAAAAAAAAATAATAAAACAGAGTGGTTTATATATATATATATTTTTTGTTGCAAGATAAGACCTTCTGTTTTTTGAAACAAGTCTGCAGCATAAAGGTTAAACTATTTAAAGACAAAATAAAATTGTGTATTATTTAAATAATATAAATTTGTTTGAGATTTCTTTCCACTTTCAATCTGCTTTGTCACATCTCCAAACTAAAGCCCTAAGGTCTGGGTTACAACTGTCCAAATTCAGCACTTTTCCCCACTCTAATGTGTTTAATTTTGTACATTTAGAATGTAAAAGTGATTTCCTGACTGCAAAAGCTTGCTGTCAGACCAGGGTAGGACTATCACTTCTCCCTGTAACACTGGTGGGGGATGTCAGGGGATGTGCAGGTACCAGTAACAAGCAGCTGCTGCCCATCATAGAGCCATACAATGGTTTGGGTTGAAAGGGGCCTTAAAGACAGTTGGCAGGGACACCTTCCGCTAGATCAGGTGGCTTCAAGCCCCATCCAATCTGGCCTTGAACACTGCCAGGAATTAAGCAGCCACAGCTTCTCTGGGTAACCTGTGCCAGTGCCTCACCACCCTCACAGTAAAGAATTCCTGTCTAATATCTAATATAAACCTGCCCTCTGTCAGTTTGAAGCCATTCCCCCTTGTCCTATCCCTCCATGCTCTTGTCCAAAGTCTTTCTCCAGCTCTCTTGTACTCCCTTTAGGTACTGGGAAGTGCTCTAAGGTCTTCCCAGAGCCACCTTCTCCAGGCTGAACAACCCCAACTCTCTCAGCCTGTCTCCATAGCAGAAGTGCTCCAGGCCTCTGAGAATCTTTGTGACCTCCTCTGGACTTGCACCAACAGGTCCACATCCTCCTTATGTTGGGAGCCCATTGTGCTCTGCAGGATCCCTTTTAGGCATGTGGTTTCTGCACAGCGTCCATGGCAGTCCTTAAGGTGTCTGAGCAACCTTCACACCAGTATTTCTCTGACTGTATCCCATTGTCCCATTCTCCCAGCTTTCAATGAGCTCCCAGCTGGTCAATGAGACCAATGTCACACTCAGATTTTCTCACACAGACAGATAGTGCTGACAAGCTCAGACCTACTGTCATTTGAAATGGATATGTAAACTAGCTATGAGGCTCTGGGCAGGTCCTTGCAGACCACAAGAGGTGGTGCCATGCTGAACTGCATTTGGTTACCACTAAATTATACCACGGAATTTACAGCCACAAGTAAAGAGAAGGATAGTAAGAATAACTTCTGTGCTAAACTTGGGGTCCCACTGCCTGCCAGTTCTCTCATAGGCAATATAGAAATAGCAATAATAATAACAATAATAACAATAACAATAACTTATTGGGGTGTACCAACATTACAGACGGGACTGCCTTGGTCTGTCTGGCCTCGGCTGCTGACCAAATAGCAGCACCTGTGGTGTTTTCTCCCCAGAGACGCAGTGGAGCACGTGGGGACAAGTCCGGGCATGCCCCAAGCTCCAGTGCTTGCGGGCTGGAGCTTGCTTTGAGGGGGTCACTCCTCAGGCCTTCCTGAGCTGGAGGTTCTGTTATAAATAAGAAGCTTGACTAGGCCAATATTCAAGCAACAATCAATTTATTAATTAATATGGTAAAGTATGAGCAAAACAGCGCTGGGTACAGTGGGGGAAGTTTTCCCTCCAACTGCACACCAATGGTTGAGGCTTACATTCCTTTAAGGTGAGGTGAAGAAAGGAGCGGGTCCCGATGGAGAGTTTTTAATCCAGAGTTTTTATTTCGATGGCACAGTCTCTGAATCTTGCAATACCTCTCATGAACTCTCTAACAGAATTCTCCACCAGAAGCCCAACCATGTGGTCTCCTCATCCTTTTACCTGGGCAGGGGGCAGGGGAGGGGACCCAGGGAGCACCAACCAGGCACAGGGGGAGGGGGTCTCAGGTGAGAGGGACACCTGGGTGGGCCAATGGCCCCCCAGGGGGTGGAGAGCATCCTTTGAACCTGCCAATTGCTCGATGCTCTCCTTGGAATTTCTGGGTTGATAGACAGTGCCCAGCAGGGGTCAAGGGTGGGGAAAGGAAGGGTGATTGACAACCCACCTGGGGAAGGAGATTTCAGGGAGAACCCAGGGGAAACTGAGGCAAATCATGACATCACACCGCAACAATAACTCATTACATTTCCAGCTAAATAGGGAGTTTGCTTCAGTTCCGATGTTTTTATCCTGTGAGAAGGCTCTCAGTGGTGAGAGGAGAGGCATTTATCCATGTATTTTAAATATCAAGATGGGTAATGAGAGTGAATTGAGTTGGTTTTCAGCCCCACTGAATTCTTGGCTTTTGTGAAGCTTGAAAATACAAATTCTGGGTCTGGTGGTGGTTATGGAGGTGGACACCTGTTGATGACTCTCCGTGTGTGGAGACACGAGGCTTGACTCTATTTCAGAAGGCTGATTTATTATGTTAAATATTATATTAAAATACTACATTAAAACTATACTAAAAGAACAGAAAGATCAGAAAGTTACAACAAGAATAGAACAAAATAGAATAACAAAATCTTGTGACTGCTCACAGCCTTGGCACAGGTGGCTGTGATTGGTCATCAATAGAAAACAATCTACATGGACCAATCACGGATGCACCTGTTGCATTCCACAGCAGCAGATAGTAATTGTTTACATTTCTCTCCTGAGGCTCTTCAGCTTCTCAGGAGAGGAAAAATCCCAGCAAAGGATTTTTCATAATATCATAGCTACAGACACCAGACTTGGATTTTATTTCATATATATCACCAGCTGAGGGAAAACATTGCTGTGAAGTTTGGTGCAGATGTGGGAAGAGGAGACCTGACACATCTCCTGAACTTTTTTTTTCCACCAGCAAAACATACTCATTGTCTTTAGACTTAAGGATACATTGAATGGAAAGCTTAAAATTTCTCGTGCAGTACTTGGCACCTTGTGGCTCAGGCCACTTTGCCTTTATGTAGGAGCCATGTGGCTTTGGAGGAATTGTCATTTCAGAGGCAAAATAAGAACTGATAAAAACTACCCAAAGAGGTTAGATTTTGTATTGTTTTCTCCAGTGAATTTGTTGCAATGCAGATTAATTTTGTGGCTGAAAATGTAGCTTGTCTGCCTTGAAATGGGGACTGAAAGCTTTTTATTACGTGGATTAATTCCCCAGTTCCCTGGAGAATCTAAATTGTGTCCTTTGCTGAGTGCATCACCTCCATTTGCTGAAATACTACTTGGTTTTGCCTCTCCTTTTTAGGGTCTTAATCTATGAATGTCAGCTGCTGTGGCTTCCTCTCCAGAGCATCCCAGGGACGCAGTTTCCCTTCTGTCTGTAAAGGAAAGGAGCAGCATGCCTGCAAAATGCAAACTTGTGGTGGACAAACCCTGCATTACTTTTGTCATTTGGTGCAAAGAAGGTGAATGTCTTCCTTTTACTAAAACTGAACAGCAGATGAAGATCCAGCCCTTCCTGGTCTATATTTTGATACCAAGAACTTTATGAAAAGTAAATGAGTCCTTACAACTACTGATTCATAAATGCCCCTTGGAAGTTTTTTCTTGGAGCTGGTTAGTCTTCTGGATTTGTAATTCAGTTTAAAATTAAAATTGAGTGACAGCTACTGGGAAGGAAGCATTTTTCAGACAGTAAATCTCAGGGCAAAGCTGGAGTGGACAGGGGAAAACTGTCTGCAAGTTTAATTTCAAATAATTTTCTACATTTACTAGCTGCATTGTCAGCTTTGTGTGAATCCAGAGCAACCATATCAGAGCTGGGAAAAGAAAAAAGTAAGAGTCTCCTGTCAAAATAATTTTTCAGTGCTGTAGGCCACACAAATTGAATGCAGAACTCATGGATCCTGATTAGTGCCTTTTCCAGGGGGGTTTCTATGTGAGCCTCTGACAAAATGCCATCTTGTACATCTGAGGATTGCATTTGCTTTATCCATGGCTTAATAGCATTGACAGCTTCTGGCTTGTTGGGGAAGATGAAACAGGAAAGCCTTATAAATATGATTGCCTGGCAAAAGATTTTGAGAATATGGAAACTATAAGCGAGATTGAAATGAAAGCAAGCTTTGAGTTACCTTAGTTACTGAACAACTGGAAAACAATGGTATGGCCTGCTGAAGGTAATCTCCTTTTGATAAAACAATACCCTCTGCTTTCCAATGGTATGGCCTGCTGAAGGTAATCTCCTTTTGATAAAACAATACCCTCTGCTTTCAGACAGGTCCAAGGGTCAGAGCAGACCCTACTAGCTTGGCAGAAGAGGTCCAAAGAGTAGTTTTTAGGGTTTAAAATGTAACACAGTATGGTAATGTAATGATTCTTATAGGCTGTATGTAAATGCTATAGGATTTGTATCTTGTATTAAATTGGTTAGTAAGAATTAGAATATTCAACACAGAAGAAGATGTATTGTAATGGGAACTTCGTCCTCTTTTTTACTCTCTCTCTCTCTCTCTCATCCTCTTTACCACACTCTTGCCTTCTTTCTCTTTACCACTCTCTTTACCTCTCTCTCCCTCTTTCGGTCCTGCTCTGAGCTGCTGCTGGCAGCTCCAAGCAGGGCCCCTGCACCCACGCCCTTTGCAATAAATGGCAAGTTCCAAGACCTGGCTTCAGAGATCTCTCATCTCTGTCCATCCTGACCGTCCTACTCCCCGTCGCTCCTACACTGGCTGGCCCATGCTCAAGGACACCCAAATCTCCCATTTCCATTCTGCCAGATCTTTGTGTGTCTACCTCAGACTTGACATCACTGAACTCCAGCATCATGCCCATCACTCCAGTTCATCCAACCTGTTATGGATTGACACTGGCACAGTG
>NW_024528765.1:0-836 GCF_017590135.1 Pyrgilauda ruficollis | reverse complement strand
TCCCCAGATTATCGCCTGAACACCCCATAACACCCACTAATGAGCGCCAATTACCCACCCATTAGCACCCAATCAGGCTAATTAGCGCTAATTACCCACCCATTAACACCCAATCAGGCTAATTAGCGCTAATTACCCACCAGTTAGCACTCAATCAGGCTAATTAGACACCCTAATTGGTACTCAATCAGGCTAATTAGCGCTAATTTCCCCCTAATTTCCCCAGATTATGGCCTGAACACCCCATAATGGACACTAATTAGCGCTAATTACACCCTAATTGGTACCCAATCAGGCTAATTAGCGCTAATTTCCCCCTAATTTCCCCAGATTATGGCCTGAACACCCCACAGCGGACACTAACTAGCGCTAATCACCCCTAATTAGCACGCACCCGCGCTAATCACCTGCCGGTCAGGCGAACATCTTGCCGAGGCGCGTGGCCAGCCGCCGGTCGCGCTCGCGGGCCTTGCCGCGCACCCGGCCCAGCTCGCGGCGGGCCCCCGCGTGCCCGGGCCGCGCGCGCAGCACGGCCTGCAGATCCTCCCGCGCGGCCTCCAGGTCCATCATGGCGGCCCTGGCCACGCCCCGCGCGTACCTGGCCTCCAGGTGAGCGGGCCGCAGCTCCAGGGCCTTGCCGGCGTTGGCGGCGGCGGCCGCGGCGTGGCCGAGCCTCAGCTGCGCCAGCGCCAGCCCGGCGTGCAGCTCGGCTTTCACCTCGCCCAGCGCCGGGGGCAGCGGGGGCGGCCCCGCCGCCGCCACGGCGGCTCGCAGCGACCTGCGGAACTCGGCGGCGGCCGCGCGGAGCAGCCCGAGGCGGAGCAGCTCGGCGGCGC
>NW_024528764.1:0-835 GCF_017590135.1 Pyrgilauda ruficollis | reverse complement strand
ACATTTTTTCTACATCACAGTTCATCAGTCTACAGGTACAGATGCACAAGGAGCAACATTTCCTCCACAGAGCTGTCTTCCACTGCTTGACATAATTTGGTTCTTGCAGCTTACTATTCAACTCAGTTCCTTTCTCCTCTGAAACCAACTGGTCTCTTAGAATGATATTTAGATGGTTTTTTCTGGTCTTACTGGGCAGGCTGGTGAATAACCAACCACACAGGGAGTGACAATCTCTTCTATCAAGGATCATTGTGAATTCTGTTCAGATATACTGAAAGGGGAAGCCCCTCCAAATTGTATTAAGATGTCTTTAAAGTAAATTTCAGGTTTATCATATATATTTTTTTTATTTAAAGCCCAAATTAGTCAGTATTTGTCCTCTGAAATATATCACTCTTTTAAAGGTTGACTTGTATATTTATTCTATTTTTGGACAAAAAAAATGTGTGCACGTTCCTCCTATCCAAAGAAAGATAAACTTTCTGTCCAAGGAGCAGACTGAGGACTTGATCTCTTGCTGGATGAATGCATATGCAGCCAGTGATGAATTAGGCATGATGTGCAGATGAAGGGAAACACAGTAGAGAAGGTGGTGAAGAATAAAAGATGTGGAAATTTCAAAAAGGCAGTTCAACAAGGGCTAGTGTGCAGTATGGTGGAGAAGGAAGCTGAGGGTTTAATTTCAGAATTTCAGCCTAGACTAGCTTTTTTGTTTTCACTTGTTGGACATTTCTACAGGTTTATTTATTGGTTATAGCATTTGATTTTCTTTTTCTTCCCAGCGGCACAAAGAAGAACTGACCTTCAACTCTCTTTTTTTTTTTTTTTTTTT
>NW_024528763.1:0-835 GCF_017590135.1 Pyrgilauda ruficollis | reverse complement strand
CCCAAACCATTCCATGATTCAATGAAACACATCGAGTGGTGGTGCTGCCACTCTCCTCCCTGCCAGCCCTCCTGGTGAGGTGGTCCCTGCATGAGGATTTTGGAGGGTGCATCTCCCACAGTGAAAGAGCCTTAAGGCCCCATAGCTCCTGCTGACTCCCTCCCTGGTGATGAGCTCTGAAGGAAAACGCCCAGTATCACTGGTTTTAAATAGCTCCATTGGCAGGGATGGGATAATGCCGGACTCCTTTTTAATGTTCCTGTGGCTGAATCATGGAACACAAATGTCTGAGTCACCGTGGGTGAATGTAGCATTTCACGTCGGTGTGAACCGAAATGTGAGCAGCACTGCCTTTATTAGAGGAGCTAATATCGGGCTCATGGCTTGCATTAGATTTTGAAATGAAACAATACAGAAGAGTTCCTTTTACAATGTATATAAACAGATTATTAACATGGAAATGCCAGGGTTTCAATGTGATGCTGGGCTGGATGGAGAGGAAATGAAACTTCAGAAGAAGGCCATGTACCCCATGTCTGAGTGTTTGCTGCCTGGTTTTTTTATTTCAGCCATCTGCCTCTCCTTAAATTACATAAAATTTTCATGTAACTGGTGTTTCTTTGTTACTGTATTTTAAAAGGAAATGCTGAAGGGACAATCAGCTGTTTCCCATTTTGCTCTCCTTTAGAAAGCTCTTTGCTATTCCAACTTTTTCATCCTAAAGAAGTCATCACCTGGCCCTGAGGAGTAAAACAGTTGCTCTGGTTTCTTCTGGTTGCTGCCTTTTATTACTCTTCCTTGCTTTGAAGGGTGGGTTTCCCTTTATCCTGGATGT
>NW_024528762.1:0-826 GCF_017590135.1 Pyrgilauda ruficollis | reverse complement strand
GAGGAATTCTTCCCAATATCCCATCCAAACTCACTCTCTGCCACTTTGAAGCCATTTTCCTTTTTTTGGCACTCAGTTCCTGATGCAGAATCCCTCTCTGGATTCCTTGGAACCCCTTCAGCCCCTGGAAGGTGCTCTGAGGTCTCCACAATCCTTCTCTTCTCTGAGGCTGCCAGAGCTCCAGGATGGGATTTTTGGGGGGGTCTGTGCAGGGCCAGGTTTTGGACTGGATGATCCCTGTGGGTCCCTTCCCATTCAGGACATTTCAAAGTTCCATTCATGAATTACTTTCCTGGTTTCCTTGCTTCTTAGGGCAAAAATTAATTTTTTTGGTTTATTTTTTTCTTTGCTCTCTGCCTTGATAACGTGACTGAAGATAAGAGCAGAGGAACATCCCTTCAGCTCCTCAGGGCTGCCACACTATTCCAACTCCTCCTCACCCTCTCCCTAAAAAATAATAACAACCATGAAAAGCCAAAGGAAAATCAGCCCAGAACAGCAAAATCCTCCCTTTTGACTCAGAGTCTGACTCCGTCTTCCAGAGGGACTTTTCCCAGGATGGTCCACATTGGTCTGTCCCCTCACACCACCCTGCTCCTCCCTGCCAGCTCCTGGAGCTCTCCCAGGGTTGTCCCCCCGGGGCTGGACGTGGTGACCTCATGGAGACGTCAGCCAAGCCTTCATCTTCCAATTTGGGACCCAATATAAGGCCAGGCTCCAGTGGCTCCCAGGGCAGGAGCAGGAGGGCTGGAAGGGAGGGAAGGGCAGGAAAAGCCTTCAGGGAAGGAGTTCAGAGAGTTCAGGAAGGGTCACATTCACTTGCAGA
>NW_024528761.1:0-836 GCF_017590135.1 Pyrgilauda ruficollis | reverse complement strand
GATGGCCAGGTTTTCTGAGCTGTTGTTAAACTCTATTTCTTCAGCCAAGTAGCCTCCTTATGTATATCTGTATGTGTGAGTGCTAATAAATGTCTCAGTCTGCTTTCTCCATTTAATGGCATTTTTCTCAAGTGAGTCCTTGTGTTGTGATAGGGCACTCGCAGGGGAGGCACTGAACACTTCCCTCGTCCTTTGCCTTATCTTCAGGTCTGAATTACCTTTTATTGAAAACTCTATTCAAACTTCAGCTATTGAGTTGACATCTATTTAAGACAGAAGGAATACATCTTTTGAGTTGTTGTTGTTAAAAAGGGGGTTTTAAGATGCAGGACAAAAGACTGGATGTTAAACCTCCCTCTCTTGCCGAGAATTCATTCAGGAGCCCATAATGCGATCTGCTCAGGATAAATGAAGATAAGACATCCAGGTTCTGTCAGCAGCCTCAGTTCCCTGTACTGTTTGCTGTGGAGATGTATTTTTTCCATTTTAAATGCTGCTGGGGCTCACAGCGTTTATTGGATGTGGTTCCTCTGAGGGCTGCAGCAGCTGTGGCCTTATTGCTCACTGTGCTGAAGCCGACAGTGCTTGAGTTACTGACGGCGGAGCAAATCCCAGCTCTGCTGCTCCTGGAGTGCCGCTGGGTTTGGGGCAGTGCGGAGGGAGCCCAGCAGCTGTCCGTGGTTGGATGGGGAGCTCCTTTCCCGTCTCCTCCCGGGGATGCTCCGGGAGCCCGGGGGGTTCGCGGGGCCGGGACCGCGCGGGGGCTGCGCCGCCCGCGGCCGCCAGGGGGCGCTGGGCGGGCAGAGGAGCCCCCGGGGCTGCCCGGCCCCGACCCC
>NW_024528760.1:0-836 GCF_017590135.1 Pyrgilauda ruficollis | reverse complement strand
GGGGAGGCTTTTGGGATGTGAATGGTAAGGGTTATCTGCTGTGATAAAGCTTAAAACCTTACACCACTTTCTGGCAGTGAATTCCTCTCTATACTGTATTATGTTGTTAAAAGGTTTGGTGTTGGAAAGTGGGATAAAGACGAAGTGTATGCAGTATGGTGCAGGGGAGGAGCCCAACAGCTCTAACTCCTGGGGCTCCTGAGCAGCTCTGGGTAACTTTGGCAGCCACTCGTCTATGGGGTTCCTAATCATTACAGCCCACCGCTGACAGATATTGTGTGGTTGTGTGTGATGTGATTTGGGACTTGGGTCAGGCATAGGTGTATCAAACTTGTCTGTAAACTCTCCAGCTTACAACAGAATCCCTACCAGGCAGGTAGACATAGGGTCTCTCACTGCTTCAGTTTCTTGTTGGAGCATCTGTGCCAGGGTCACCCAGATGTTTTGGCATGGCTGAGGGACGATCCATGCAGCTGTCATACTGCTCAGTGAAAACAGGATGACAACTCGGACAGGGCTCATCATGAGGTTAGATGGGAGGTAGATTTTCTTCTCTACAAAGGAAAACAAACATTTTTTAAAACACATTCAAGTTCAGGGGTCTGCCGGAATGCAGCCAACTCTTTTAGGAAGATTCTTCCTCCTCTTTCTGGTGGCATCTTCTCTTCGAGGCGACGGCTGCTTGCTTCTCATCCCTGTCTGCTGGAGCTGGATTTTTGGGGACGAAAGGTTTTACTCACTTTTGGGGTATCCATCGTGGGCCTCTGGGGGTGGACACACATGCATAGCCACACCCCCAGGTGACGAGTTCATAAGGACCCTTGGTTTCCCAAGTT
>NW_024528759.1:0-836 GCF_017590135.1 Pyrgilauda ruficollis | reverse complement strand
GCTTGGGGAATGGGGACACAACCACCATCACTGGACAATGTCACCTCAAGATTTGGGGATTTGGGACACAACCACCACCACTGGACATTCCTGCCTGGACTTTAGGGGGTGTCACCTCAAGGTTTGGGGATTGGGGACTTTAGGGGATGTCACCTCAAGGTTTGGGGATTGGGGACTTTAGGGGATGTCACCTCAAGGTTTGGGGATTGGGGACTTTAGGGGATGTCACCTCAAGGTTTGGGGATTGGGGACTTTAGGGGGTGTCACCTCAAGGTTTGGGGATTTGGGACTTTAGGGGATGTCACCCCAAGGCCTGGGGAATGGGGACACAGCCACTGGACATTCCTGCCTGGACTTTAGGGGATGTCACCCCAAGGCCTGGGGATTGGGGACTTTAGGGGATGTCACCTCAAGATTTGGGGATTGGGGATTTTAGGGGATGTCACCTCAAGATTTGGGGATTGGGGACTTTAGGGGATGTCACCTCAAGGTTTGGGGATTGGGGACTTTAGGGGATGTCACCTCAAGGTTTGAGGATTTGGGACACAACCACCCAACTGGATGTCTGGAGGAGGACCAGATCAGCAGGGCCACTTCAACAGCGCTGTCACCACGGCTGGTCCGGCCTGTGCCACCCGCGGGGTGTGAGGTTGTGCTCTGACTTTGTGGTTTATGGCCAATTTTTCTGTATTCCGTGCATTTATTGAATCCTTCCCTTCAAATTTCAACTCTGACTGCCAAACCCCCTGCACAGTGTGTGGGGTGAATTCCTCCTGTGGGTTTTGCTCCAAAGAGCACAGCCTGGAGGAGGGGAGAGGGAGAAACTTCTCCAGCCC
>NW_024528758.1:0-836 GCF_017590135.1 Pyrgilauda ruficollis | reverse complement strand
TGCTCTGGGCACCCTCCCAGGGAGGAAATATCCCATCAAATCCTTCTCTCTACCAGTCTGAACCCAGTTCTCCTTGTCCTGCCCTTACAGTTCCTGATGAGGATCAGGTTATTTGTTTTACACCAGCTGAAATTCTGTTGTTTTCCACCCGGATTGTCCACATCCTTCCAAAGCTGCAGCTTTCCAGCAGAGAAGCTTCACTCCTGTCAACAGCAACTGCAGAACATGCTTAATTCTTGAATTTATTCGGATTGTCTGATGCCATTTAAGGTAAAATAATCAGTAAAGATATTCACAGAGGCTCTCCAGGAGCTCCTCTGTTTCCAGTCAGCCCATTTGTTTTAAAGAAACTTTATAAGGCCTAAATCTTTAATGCTGTCATGCAGCATCAACTAAGAAAAGGAAGTGTAATCCCTATTTTAGGGACTTAAGTGCATTGCACAGAGAGACAGTGACTTGTTAGAAGTTGCACAGGAAGTCTGGAGTAGACCTTTGGGATTTAACTCCTGGCATCTTTTCCTAGTGTCTTAATCACTATGCCATCATCTTATTTTCTATTTTGGTAGTATTTCCATTTTCTGAGGCATACCTGACTCAAAGAGCCCCTTTTCCTTGCTATCAGATGTACTATTTCTTCTTTCCTTCCTGCTTCCCTTCTTGTTTAGGTAGACACATCCTTCCTGGGGAGCTGAGCAGGCTCCAGGCTCAGCCTTGTCCCATGCCAAAACTTCCTTATTCTACATCTTGCACTCCACAGCCACAGAAGGGAGTGAGGAGGAGAAACCCTGTAAACAGAATCAGAGAATCCTTGAGTGGTTTGGGTTGGAAGGACCTTA
>NW_024528757.1:0-853 GCF_017590135.1 Pyrgilauda ruficollis | reverse complement strand
AAAAAAAAAAAAAAAATAGAACCTTCCTTACTTGATGATACTTACCTGCACATTGCATAAACAGTTGAAACACTGGAGAAAGTTTGTTTTAAATATCTCTACACAGGCTTGCAATTTATTTTTAACACACAAAGTATCCCTATACAGTTAATACTTGTGTAAACTGACACTTGAATTTCCTCTTCCACTTATTGCTGTTTTCTCCTCTCTCACCTCCCCATATGGTCATTAAAGGAAGTCACAGAATTTGACCAAGAATCCAACTGGTACAGACTTCATATGCAATAAGATGGCATCCTAAACATCAGGCTAAGGTTTCATAGGAAATGCCATTGCTTCAAGTTGCAGAAATGTTTTTTCTTAAATATTATTTTATATATCCACCACTAAGGAAAATTGTCTTAGACGACATGTACCCTAGTCAACAGAGTTGAAGTAAAACAGATTAAAAAGATGAATTGCAAATTTGAATATGTCAACAGTGAATTAAAGCTGCATTTGCAGAAGATAATTATTTTCCTCCAAGGGAAGTTTTCTTCTTTAGGCTGACAAACCACCTTAAGTTTCTACAGTCCAGAGATGGAAAACACCCTTAATGGCTTCCGCTAACCTATCTTTGAAATTGTGCAGTAATTATGTAACTGCTCTGGAAACAGGAGAGGAGCAGCCAGGAACCCTGCCTCTGAGCAGAGCACTTGGGAGGGGAAAGACAAACAAAAGAAGTCTTTGCTGAGTCCTTGATCTTCGTTGAGACCTCCCCCACCTCAGCCTTAGGCCAGCTTGGATTATAAAGCTGCAGCAAGTGTCAGGCTTTCAGTGCCTGTTCTATTTTTGGGGATTTGTTGTGGAAGAA
>NW_024528756.1:0-836 GCF_017590135.1 Pyrgilauda ruficollis | reverse complement strand
GGGTGAATTTTGGGTTTTTTTGGAGTAAATTTTGGGAGTTTTTAGGATGAATTTTGGGGTTTTTGGGGTGAATTTTGGGATGATTTTGGGGGTTTTTTGGGGTGAATTTTGGGATTTTTTGGGTGAATTTTGGGGGTTTTTTTTTGGGTGCATTTTAGGACAATTTCAGGATTTTTTTGGGTGAATTTTGGGGTTTTTTGGGGTGAATTTTGTGATTTTTTGGGTGAATTTTGGGGTTTTTTGGGGTAAATTTTAGGACAATTTCAGGGTGATTTTTGGGTGAATTTTGGGGTTTTTTGGGGTGAATTTTAGAACAATTTCGGGGTGATTTTTGGGAGTTTCTTGGGGTGAATTTTAGGACAATTTTGGGGTTTTTTTGGAGAGAAATTTAGGGCAAATTTAGGAGTTTTTTGGGGTAAATTTTGGGACAATTTTAGGAGTTTTTTAGGGTGAATTTTGGGGTGAATTCTGGGAATTCTTGGGGTGAATTTTGGGATTTTTTGGGTGAATTTTAGCTTTTTTTTCGGGGTGAATTTTAGGCCAATTTCAGGATTTTTTGGGGTGAATTCCAGGCCAATTCCTGGGCGCTTTTTGGAAGTTTTTTGGGGTAAATTTTGGGTTTTTTTGGGGTGAATTTTGGGGTGAATTTTGGGGTTTTTTGGGGTGAATTTTGGGATTTTTTGGGTGAATTTTGGGGTTTTTTGGGGTGAATTTTGGGGTGAATTTTGGGATTTTTTGGAGTGAATTTTGGGGGTTTTTGGGGTGAACTTTAAGTTTTTTTTGGGATGAATTTTAGGCCAATTTCAGGTTTTTTTGGGGTGAATTCCAGGCCAATT
>NW_024528755.1:0-21039 GCF_017590135.1 Pyrgilauda ruficollis | reverse complement strand
GGATTTTTCATAATACCATGGCTACAGTAAGCTTCCTTTATATGGTCTGCAGCTTCTCTAGAATGAGGGCTGAGATGTCCAGAGAAGGTGATGAGACCCCTGACCCAGAAGTAGACCTAGACAGGGAGAATCCTGAGTGGTGTGGAGAATGGGAAAATATGGGCCAAACCCTGAAGGAATTTTCTGACCCTGTAGACTGGGATTTTCCATGTGAACAAATTCAGAACCCTGATGAGGTGAGGAAATACCTGAAAGAGAAGTGCCATGATGACTCTAAGGAGAAAAAGCTCATTGCAATAAGCTGGGCTCTGTCCTATGCTTATCGCACACTGCTAGATACTGTAGGGCGGCAGATAAGAGGCAGGGGGGCAGGGAGATAAATCAGCAGCTACCCCAGTCAGGCTGCAGCCAACACCCCAGCTACTCAGGCTGTAGCTAAACCAGACAGTGAGCCTAAACCAGCAACTAAACCAGGCAGTAACCCTAAGCCAGTGGCAGTTGCCGCAGGAAAGAATCACACAAGCAAAACCAATCAACCAGTGACTGACAATGATGATCCAGGGGAACGACCCTCAACACCAATTACTGATACAACAGCCAAAGTTCATTCAGAACCCTGATGAGGTGAGGAAATACCTGAAAGAGAAGTGCCATGATGACTCTAAGGAGAAAAAGCTCATTGCAATAAGCTGGGCTCTGTCCTATGCTTATCGCACACTGCTAGATACTGTAGGGCGGCAGATAAGAGGCAGGGGGGCAGGGAGATAAATCAGCAGCTACCCCAGTCAGGCTGCAGCCAACACCCCAGCTACTCAGGCTGTAGCTAAACCAGACAGTGAGCCTAAACCAGCAACTAAACCAGGCAGTAACCCTAAGCCAGTGGCAGTTGCCGCAGGAAAGAATCACACAAGCAAAACCAATCAACCAGTGACTGACAATGATGATCCAGGGGAACGACCCTCAACACCAATTACTGATACAACAGCCAAAGTTCAAGCAACTGACACAACATCAGAAGCCACTATTGAGTCCTATTCCCTGAAGGACATTCCTGGCCTAAGAAAGGATTACACTCGAAGACCTGATTAATCTATAATTAGTTGGTTAGTCCGTCTTTGGAATGCTGCAGGCGAGGCTACAATTTTGGACGGTAGCGAAGCAAGGCATTTGGGATCCCTGTCACATGATCACATCATCAACCAAGGAATGATGAGGGGGACTAACCCTCACAGCCTCTGGGCATGGGTCCTAGAAAGTGTAGCACAAAGATATCTGTATGCAGATGATCTCTATATGCAGCAAACTCAGTGGAAGACCATAGAAAAAGGAATTCAACGCTTGAGGGAAATGGGAGTGTCAGAGATTATCTTCTCAGATGACGTAAACACAGTAAATCCAGACTTAGTACCATGTATATCCGTGATGTGGCGAAAACTTGCATGACTTAAACCACAAGAATACGCTTCTGCTTTAGCAATAATGAAGCCGGATGACAGTGAGGAGACTGTGCTCGATAGGGCGAAGAAGGTCCGAGCATATGCAGATGCTGCACATGGCCCAACACATGCCAGAACCACAGCGGTGGAAACGTCTGCAGAAATTAGAAGATGAGATAGAGGAGAATCACAAGAAACTCAGGAAGGACATTAAAGAGGGCTTTCTCCAAATCTCAGCAGTACAGATCAGAGGTTCTGGTATACAACGCAGAAGTTCTCCAGATGGGGAGAGAAGGTACACCCCACGAGCTGAGCTGCAGTTCTTCCTGTGTGATTGCGGAGAAAACATGGAGGAGATGGCCTGTGGCCCAAAGTGAGCGGCCGCCTCCTGAAATTCTACAAGGCGCAGGATGCCTCCCAGACCCAAACAGCCGAAACTGCCAACTCAAGCTGCTTTGAAAGTCCGAAGTGGCTCTTGTAAACTGACATCAGGAACCAGGGCTGGTGAGTTTTGTTTCCCAGGGAACAGAGCCGAGGTTTCTGTGCAGGTGTCAGTGGCCAGGAGCGGGCGGCTGCCTCCTGAAATTATGCACAGTGCAGAATGCCTCTCAGAAACAACTTGCCATCACCGCAACTCAGGCTGCTTAGACAGTCCCAAGAGTCTCCTGCAGAATGACATCAGGAACCCGGGCTGGTGAGTTTTGTTTCCCAGGGAACGGAGCCGATGTTGTTCAGGGTCCTGTGGCCGTGAGTGGGTGTCCACCTCCTGAATTTTCGCATGGCGCAGGATGCCTCCCAGAAATAACCTACCACCATCGCCAACTTAGGCTGTTTTGACAGTACCCAGCACCTCCTACAAACTGACATCAGGGACCTAGGCTGGTGATTTTTGTTTCCCAGTGAAAAGCCCAGCAAAATTGTTCCAGCACCTCTGGCCCTGAGTGGGCTGCCGCCTCCTGAAATTATGCTCGGCGCAGATGCCTCCCAGAACTAACCTGCCACCATCACCATGTCAGGCTGCTTTGATAGACTCAAGCGCCTCCTGCAAACTGACGTCAGGAACCTGGGCTGGTGAGTTTTGTTTCACAGGGAACGGAGCCGAAGTTGCTGTGCAGGGGTCAGTTGCCAGGAGCGTGTGGCTGCCTCCGGAAATTCTGCTCGGGGCAGTTGCCTCCCAGAATTAACCTGCCACCACTGCCATCTCAGGCTGTTTGACAGTCCCAAGCACCTCGTGCAAAGTGACATCAGGAACCTGGGCTGGTGAATTTTGTTTCACAGGGAAATGGGCTGGTGTTGGCGCCCAGGGGCCCGTGGCCCTGCTTGGGTTGCTGCCTACTGAATTTCTGCATGGCGCAACATGCCTCCCATACCAAACCAGCCACCACTGCCATCTTGGGCTGCTTTGATTGACTCAAGTGCCTCCTGCAAAATGACGACGGGAACCTGGGCTGGTGAGTTTTGTTTCCCAGGGAATGGAGCCGACGTTGTTGTTCAGGGCCCTGAGTGGGTGTCCGCCTCCTGAATTTCCACATGGCGCAGGATGCCTCCCAGAAATAACCTGCCACCACCGCCAACTTGGGCTGTTTTGACAGTCCCCAGCACCCCCTACAAACTGACATCAGGGACCTAGGCTAGTGAGTTTTGTTTCCCAGTGAAAAGCCCAGCAAAATTGTTCCAGCACCTCTGGCCCTGAGTGGGCTGTCGCCTCCTGAAATTATGCTCGGCGCTGCAGTTCTTCCTGTGTGATTGCGGAGAAAACATGGAGGAGATGGCCTGTGGCCCAAAGTGAGCGGCCGCCTCCTGAAATTCTACAAGGCGCAGGATGCCTCCCAGACCCAAACAGCCGAAACTGCCAACTCAAGCTGCTTTGAAAGTCCGAAGTGGCTCTTGTAAACTGACATCAGGAACCAGGGCTGGTGAGTTTTGTTTCCCAGGGAACAGAGCCGAGGTTTCTGTGCAGGTGTCAGTGGCCAGGAGCGGGCGGCTGCCTCCTGAAATTATGCACAGTGCAGAATGCCTCTCAGAAACAACTTGCCATCACCGCAACTCAGGCTGCTTAGACAGTCCCAAGAGTCTCCTGCAGAATGACATCAGGAACCCGGGCTGGTGAGTTTTGTTTCCCAGGGAACGGAGCCGATGTTGTTCAGGGTCCTGTGGCCGTGAGTGGGTGTCCACCTCCTGAATTTTCGCATGGCGCAGGATGCCTCCCAGAAATAACCTACCACCATCGCCAACTTAGGCTGTTTTGACAGTACCCAGCACCTCCTACAAACTGACATCAGGGACCTAGGCTGGTGATTTTTGTTTCCCAGTGAAAAGCCCAGCAAAATTGTTCCAGCACCTCTGGCCCTGAGTGGGCTGCCGCCTCCTGAAATTATGCTCGGCGCAGATGCCTCCCAGAACTAACCTGCCACCATCACCATGTCAGGCTGCTTTGATAGACTCAAGCGCCTCCTGCAAACTGACGTCAGGAACCTGGGCTGGTGAGTTTTGTTTCACAGGGAACGGAGCCGAAGTTGCTGTGCAGGGGTCAGTTGCCAGGAGCGTGTGGCTGCCTCCGGAAATTCTGCTCGGGGCAGTTGCCTCCCAGAATTAACCTGCCACCACTGCCATCTCAGGCTGTTTGACAGTCCCAAGCACCTCGTGCAAAGTGACATCAGGAACCTGGGCTGGTGAATTTTGTTTCACAGGGAAATGGGCTGGTGTTGGCGCCCAGGGGCCCGTGGCCCTGCTTGGGTTGCTGCCTACTGAATTTCTGCATGGCGCAACATGCCTCCCATACCAAACCAGCCACCACTGCCATCTTGGGCTGCTTTGATTGACTCAAGTGCCTCCTGCAAAATGACGACGGGAACCTGGGCTGGTGAGTTTTGTTTCCCAGGGAATGGAGCCGACGTTGTTGTTCAGGGCCCTGAGTGGGTGTCCGCCTCCTGAATTTCCACATGGCGCAGGATGCCTCCCAGAACCAACCTGCCACCATCTCCAATTCGGGCTTTTTGACATTCCCAAGCGTCACCTGCAAACTGACATCAGGAACCTGGGCTCATGAGTTTTGTTTCCCAGGGAATGGAGCCGACATTGTTGTTCAGGGGCATGTGGCCGTGAGTGGGTGCCCGCCTCCTGAATTTCCGCATGGCACAGGATGCCTCCCAGAAATAACCTGCCACCACCGCCAACTTGGGCTGTTTTGACAGTCCCCAGCACCCCCTACAAACTGACATCAGGGACCTAGGCTAGTGAGTTTTGTTTCCCAGTGAAAAGCCCAGCAAAATTGTTCCAGCACCTCTGGCCCTGAGTGGGCTGTCGCCTCCTGAAATTATGCTCGGCGCAGATGCCTCCCAGAACTAACCTGCCACCACCACCATGTCGGGCTGCTTTGATAGACTCCAGCACCTCCTGCAATCGGACATCGGGAACCTGGGCTGGTGAGTTTTGTTTCCCAGGGAACGGAGCTGAAGTTGCTCTGCAGCGGTCAGTGGCCAGGATCAGGCGGCCGCCTCCTGAAATTATGCACGGTGCAGGATGCCTCCCAGAACCAACCTGCCATCACCGCAACTCAGGCTGCTTTGACAGTCCCAAGCACCTCCTGCAAAGTGACATCAGGAACCTGGGCTGGTGAATTTTGTTTCCCAGAGAAGTGGGTCGGCATTTGTGTTCAGGCACCCTTGTCACAGAGTGGTTGGCGGCCTCCTGAAATTCTGCTCATCACAGGATACCTCCAAGACCCAACATGCCACCACTGCCAAATTGGGCTGCTTTGACAGTCCCAAGTCCCTCCTGCAAACAGACATCAGGAACATGGGCTCGTGAGTTTTGTTTCACAGGGAAATGGGCAAGCGTTGGTTTTCAGGTGCCTGTGGCCCTGAGTGGGTGGCTGCCTCCTGAAATTCAGCACAGCGCAGATGCCTCCCCATCTCAAACTGCCACCACTGACAACTCTGACTGCTTTGACCATCCAATGTGCCTCTTTCAAAGTGACATCAGGAACCTGGGCTGGTGAGTTTTGTTTCACGGGGAAATGGGCCAGAGTTGGTGTTCAGGCACCTCTGGGCCTGAGTGGGATGCGGCCTCCTGAGATAGCGAACAGCATAGGATGCCTCCCAGACCCCACCTGCCACCTCTGCCAACTCAGGCTTCTTTGACAGTCCTAAGCGCCTCCTGCAAACTGACATCAGGAACCACGGCTTGTGAGTTTTGTTTCACAGGGAAAGGGGCCAGCGTTTGTGTTCAGGCGCTCGCAGTCCTGAATGGGCGGCCGCCTCCTGAAATTCCGCACGGGGCAGGTGCATCCCCAAGTCAACCTGCCACCTCTTCCAACTTGGGCTTCGTTGACAGTCCCAAGTGCCTCCTACAAAGTGACATCAGGAAGCTGGGCTGGTGATTTTTGTTTCACAGGGAAAAGAGCCAACGTTTGTGTTCAGGGGCCTGTGTCTCTGAGTGGGCTGCTGCCTCCTGAGATACCGAATGGCGCAGGATGCCTCCCAGACCGAATCGACCACCACTGCCACCTCGAGCTGCATTGACTGTGCCAAGCGCCTCTTGCAAACTGACATCAGGAACCGGGGCTGGTGAGTTTTGTTTCCCAGGGAAAAGAGCCAGCATTCATGTTCATGGGCCTGTGGCCCTAAGTGGGCTCCCGCCTCCTGAAATTCCACACAGCGCAGGTGCCTGTCCGACTTGAACTGCCATCACCGCCAACTCGGAGTTCTTTGACAGTGCCATGCGCCTCCTGCTAAGTAACATCAGGAACCAGGGCTTGTGAGTTTTGTTTCACAGGAAAATGGGCCAGTGCTGGTGCTCATGCGCCTGTGGGCCTGAGTGGGCTGCGGCCTCTTGAGATTCCGAATGGCGAAGGATGCCTCCCAGACCCAACCTGCCACCACCGCCAACTCGTTCTGCTTTGATAGCACCAAGTGCCACCAGTAAACTGACATCAGGAACCTAGGTTGGCGAGTTTTATTTTACAGGGAAAAGAGCAGGTGTTAGTGTTTGTGGGCCTGAATGGGGGACTGCCTTCTGACATTCCACATGGCATAGGATGCCTCCCAGACTCAACCTGCCACCACCGCCATCTCGGGCTGCTTTGACAGTCCCAAGCACTTTCTGCAAACTGACGATGGGAACCCGGGTTGGTGAGTTTTGTTTCACACGGACAAGGGCCGGCGTTGGTGTTCAGGGGCCTGTGGCCCTGAGTGTGTTGCCGCCTCCTGAAATTAAGCATGGCACAGATGCCTCCCAGACCCAACCTGCAGTCACCGCAAACTCAGGCTGCCTTGACAGTCTCATAATCCTCCTTCAAACTGACATCAGGAACCAGGGCTGGTGAGGTTTGTTTCACAGGGAAATGGGCCAGCCTTGGATTTCAGGTGCCCGTGGCCCTGAGTGGGCGGCTGCTTCCTGAAATTCCACGCAGCGTGGGATGCCGCCAAGACCCAACCTTCCACCACCACCACCAGCACGGGCTGCTTTGACAGTCCCAATCACCGCTTGCAGACTAACATCAGGAACCAGGGTTGGTGAGCTCTGTTTCACTGGGAAAAGTGCCGGCGTTGGTGTTCAAGGGCGTGTGGCCCTGAGTGGGTGGTGTCCGCCTGAAATTCAGCATGGCGCATGATGCCTCCAAGATCCAAGAAGACACCTACTCCATTTCAGGCTGCTTTAACAGTCTCAAGCACATCCAAGAAAGAGACATCATTGATCTGGGCTGGTGAGGTTTTTTTCAGGGGGAAATTGGCCTGCGTTTGTGTTCAGGTGCCTGTGGGACTGAGTGGGCTGCGGCCTGCTGAGATTCTGAATGGCGCAGGATGCCTCCAAGACCAAACCGGCCACAACGGCAAACTCAGGCTGCTTTGACAGTCCCAAGAGCCGCCAGCAAACTGAAATCAGGAACCAGGGCTGGTGAGTTTTGTTTCACAGGAAAATGGGGCAGCGTTGGTATTCAGGCTTTGCGGCCTCCTGAGATTCCGAACGGCGTAGGATGCCACCCAGACCCAATGTGCCACCACCGCCAACTCGTGCTGCTTTGATACTCCAAAGTGCCTCCTGCAAACAGACATCAGGAACCAGGGCCGGTGAGTTTTGTCTCCCTGAGTAAAGAGCCAGCGTTCGTGTTTGTGGGCCTGTGGCCCTCAGTGGGCGGCTGCCTCCTGAGATTCCGAATGGCGCAAGATGCCTCGCAGACCAAACTGGCCACCGCTACCAACTTGGGCTTCTTTGACAGTACCAAGGGCCTCCTGCAAACTGATATCTGGAACATGGGCTGGTGAGTTCTGTTTACCACTGAAACTCAGCATTGTTTTTCTGGGGTCTGTGGCCCTGAGTGGGTTGCCGCTTCCTGAAATTCTGCACGGCACATATGCCTCCCAGACCCAACCTGCCACCACCGCCATCTCAAGCTGCATTGAGAGTCCCAAGCACCTCTGGCAATCTGACATCAGGAACCTGGCCTGTTGAGCTTTGTTTCCCAGGCAAAAGGGACAGCTTTTGTGTTCAGGAGCCTGTGGCCCAATGTGGGCATCCGCCACCTGAAATTCTGCAAGGCACAGGATGCCTCCCAGACCCAAAGTGCCACCTTCACCAACGGAGCCTTTATTGACAGTCCTAAGCACCTCCTGCAAACTGACATCAGGAACCTGGCTGGTGAGTTTTGTTTCACAGGGTAGAGGGCCTGCTTTGGTGTTCATGGGCCTGTGGCCCAGAGTGGGTTGCCGCCTCCTGGAATTCCGCACGACACAGAATGCCTCCCAGACCCAACCTGCCACTGCTGCCAACTTGGGCGACTTTGACAGTCCAGAGGGCCTCCTGCAAAATGACATCAGGAAACTGGGAAATTGTGGTTTGTTTCACAGGTAAATGGGCCGGTGTTTGTGTTCAGGTGCCTGTGGCCCTGAATGGGTGGCCGTCTCCTGAAATTCAGCACTGCACAGGATGCCTGCCAGCATCAAGCTGCCAGAATCACCATCTCGGGACTCACTGAGAGTCCCAAACGCCTCCTGCAAAGTGTCATCAAGAACCTGGGCTGGTGTTTTGCTTCATAGGGAAAAGGGCAGGCATTGGTGTTCAGACGCCTATGGTCCTGTGTTGGTTGCCGCCTCCTGGAATTCCACAGTTGCAGGATGCCTCCAAGACCCAACCTGCCACCACTGCCAACTTGGGCTGCTTTTACAGTACCAAGCACCCCTTGCAGATGAACATCAGGAACCAGGCTGGTGAGTTATTTTTCACAGGCAAATTTACCAGCGTTGTTGTTCAGGCACCTGTGGGCCTGAGTGGGTTGCGGCCTCCTGAGATTCTGAACGGCGCAGGATGCCTCCAAGACCGAATGGGCCACCACTGCAAAC
The DNA here is from genome assembly GCF_017590135.1 of Pyrgilauda ruficollis. Classification (NCBI taxonomy): domain Eukaryota; kingdom Metazoa; phylum Chordata; class Aves; order Passeriformes; family Passeridae; genus Pyrgilauda; species Pyrgilauda ruficollis. Next base: position 12,263 of record NW_024528755.1, on the reverse strand, counting down.
TCGGGCTGCTTTGACAGTCCCTAGCGGCTCCTGCAAACTGTCATCAGGAACCAGAGCCGGTGAGTTTTGTTTCCCAGGGAAATGGGCCGACCATTTTGATCAAGCACCTGTGGCCCTGAATGTGTGGCCGCCTCCTGAAATTCAGCACGGTGCAGATGCCTTCCAAAATCAATGTGCTGCCACCGCCATCTTGGGCTGCTTTGACAGTCCCAAGCGGCTCCTGCAAACCGACATCAGGAACCTGGGCTGGTGAGGTTTTGTTTCACAGGGAAAAGCCCAGCATTGTTGTTCTGGGGCCTGTGGCCCTGAGTGTGTTGCCGCCTCCTGAAATTAAGCATGGCACAGATGCTTCCCAGACCCAACCTGCTGCCACCACCAATTCAGGCTGCTTTGACAGTCTCAAAATCCTCCTTCACACCGACATCAGGAACCAGGGCTGGTGAGGTTTGTTTCCCAGGGAAATGGGCCAGCCTTGTTTTTCAGGCTCCTATGGCCCTGAATGGGTGGCTGTCTCCTGAAATTCCTCACAGTGCAGTATGCCTCCCAGACCCAATGTGCCACCACCGCCAACTCGAGCTGCTTTGACAGTTGATTGGCGGAAGCAAACTCCACATCTTTTGTGAAAGTTGTATAGCCGGTGTGTTTATTACAGCGCTGGATGCATGTAGCACTGGGGCTTTTTGGGGTTTTTTTTGAGGCTGTTTGGTCCTGTCCTGTTGCAGTAGGTTTGGGTATGTTTGGTCTCTGACTGTCTGGTTGGGATGGCAGTTTGAAGATGTTTAGTCCATGTTTGCCTCCTGTCTAGCCATAGCAGTTAGAATAATTTCTCTCTGTCCCCAAAAATCCTGCCCCTAGCCTGGAAAATTCTCTGTCAGTTATAGTCTTTTCTCTTTGCTATTGGTTTGTCTTTCCCGCTTCAGCTTATGTTTACAGCTAGTTTCCCACTCTCTGTTACATAAAAGCTGTTGTTTTCCCTGCCCCCCTGCTCTCTGCCACTGCCTCCCCTTTGAGTTGCGTGGGTCCCACACTCTGCCAGATCCTGCGCCGCTGGCACTCCCTCCGCCGCTGGCACCCCTCTCCGCTGCGCAAAAGGAGGTTGCCCCCTGTGGCATCGGTCACCTTGCTCCTGCCTGTGATGCCGGCACTGCTGCTGCCCCCCGCGCGGCCACGGTTCCTGCTGGGAGAGAGAGATCGCCTGCTTGGCGCCAGCCTTCCCTTTCCTGCCAGTGCCACAGACGCCCGCCGTGCAGCCGCAGCTCCTGGCGAGAGGGGGATCGCTCACACAACTACCGCTGCCCACATGGCCGCCTGCGAGTGTTGCTTCATTTGTCTCACTCCGGCACTGCAGCCACAGCGGGAAAGAACATCTCCTGTGCCACAGTGCTGATTCCAAGCTGCGCCATCCTCATGCGGGAGAGAAATAAAAGCAGCTCGGAGAAGCAAGCACAGGGTTCTTCTTTATTTCCTGTATCACGAATCCTTAGGTGTTTAACCTGTGTTTTGAGCAGCCGAACCATGACCCTGCCCACCGGCAGCAGAGACAGGGCACGGCCACTCTGGCGGGTGTCCCGATCGCCTCCTGTGACCGGGGCACAATGTCAGCTTGTCACCCAGCCGTGGGGGCACAGACCCCATGGAAAGGACTATCTCCAGGGTGCATGGACGCCCCTGTGAAGTGAAGTTCATGGTCCGTCAAGCGCCGCCGGCAAATTCGCGCACTTTCTGGTTGCTGCAGCTCCCGGTGGGCAGGAAAGTTAACCCTCTCCATTCCAGACGTGAGAGGAGCTTTCCCCTGGATCGAGGACCACCTCCGAGATTTTTGTTTTCAAGAATCTTCGGTTTCATGAGTATTCCAGTGGTCAGGACGGACCTGACTGGGGTGCCCTGAAGTTTGGTGGGGGTGACTCCTGGGGATTAGGGGAGGTGTAGTGCACAACGTTCAAACCACCCCCTCCCCCCCACCGGTGATTCTTGGGTGTTTTTCCTTTAGTTTTCATTTTACCTCGGAGGTGGGTGGAAAAAAACCTAGCAGTCTCAGTCTGAGTATTCTAGTGGCCGGGATGGACCCGACTGGGGTACAATGATTGCGAGACTGTCTGCTAGGGAGAAGGAAGTTTATAACCAAGTTGTGGATTCCTTACTGGAGGGAGGGTTTTATCTAAGGGAAAAGTTAAGAGATTTGTTAAGTGGATCTTCTTTCATTTTCCAACTACTACCTTTGATGAAGTAAAAACACTAAGATTTTGGGATAAGATTGGAATTAAACTTGGAGAAGATGCAATGATAGATGGTGCATAAAAAAGTGATTTTTATCCTCTATAAAATTGAGAACTGTCACAACAGAAATTGAAAAGAAAGTGAAAGAAAATCCAAATAAATCTTCCCCAGTTCCTCCAGAAACCCCTGCTCCAGTCCCCCTTGTTCCTGACCCCCAGCATCCCGAACTGAGTGAGCTGAAAGGAGCAAACCACCTGCAGCAAGTGCACAGCTGCCCCCACATTGTGGGTTTCCCTAGATCCCCACATCTCCCCCGGTACCCCTCTGGCTCTGACAGGACTTGCTACCCTGTCAGAGCTCCTTCCCTAGACCCTAATACCTCACCCCTTTTACCCATAGCAAAACCTGTAGATTGTCCCCCAGATTCCTCACCCAGAGTCACAGAATGGAGAATGTCACATAGCTTTGCCTTCATTTTCTGGTTCTTCTCCCCATAATCCTTTTCTCCTCTGCTCCCTTTCCCCTTACCTCGAGTCACAAAATGGTGGACACCACATAGCTTGGTGCCCATCTTGTGGTCCTCCTTTTACTTCCCATAATCCCTTTCTCCTTTGTTCCCTTCCCCTGTCCCAAAACCCTCAGTTGTACTCTGGCTTCTCCTCTTCCCATCCTCAAATTACTGCAGCTTTGTCCCCTGTATCTCCCTTTAATTAAGTGTTTCTAGATTTTGTAGGTAAAGTCACAAAGGTAGTGAAAAAGAAAACTCCTAGATCAAAAGCCCAAGATGACATCATAATAAACATCATAACTGAAGGTGCAAATGAAGACTGCAAGACAGTCATTCTCAGCCTTCCTTCATCGCTACCACCATTGTTAGACCTAAGTATAGAAGAATGTACCAGAAAAGCGAGACTTCCTCAAATAGAAGCACCAAAGAAAGTCACCACAGCAGTAGCAGACGCTCAATTACCTTCCACCTCATCATGAGTGTCAAGACTACTTCCATGTTTTCACTGCAAGCAAAAAGGACATTTTGTAAGGGACTGTCCCTATCAAAGGAAGGCCCCCCTGGTTCCACCAAGAAGGGGAAAAGAAAAGGAACATAAAGAAAATGACCAACAAAAAATTAGCACATGAGCACGATACTGCCCCGTGCAAAGACATAAATAGGACAGGGCACAGAGAAGATACAAACAAGACTGACGAAATATCACCCCATCGCCATTGGAGGACCCAGCCAATGTGGCTGTAGCTTCCAACCGAAAGAAGAAAAAAGAATTCCTATATTATTTTTCTTTATTTTCTCGTGAAAGTGATTGTTAAATTTCCCTAATGTGTTTTCCCTCTTTTATGTTCAAGGTGACATCTGTACCGGACAACATGTGGAAACAGAATGGGGTTTGTCCAGATGGATGTCATCTGTCATCAGAAACATTTGTTTAGTTGTGTTAATGCTGTTCCTAATTTCTGTTGTTATTAGCATTTGTAGAAAACTGTTTGTTAAAAGTGTTGCCAGCTCCAGCTGGGAACCCTCTCCCCCTCAGCGATGGTGGGAAGAATCCAAAGTTTAATTAGCTACCACTGCCATCATCCCCCCAATGCTATCATAAAAATTAAACAAAAAAGGGGGAATTGTAGCGGTGGGGGTTTTTTTTGAGGCTGTTTGGTCTTTTTTTGCAGTAGGTTTGGGTATATTTGGTTTCTGACTGTCTGGTTGGGATGGCAGTTTGAAGATGTTTAGTCCATGTTTGCCTCCTGTCTAGCCATAGCAGTTAGAATAATTTCTCCCTGTCTGTCCCCAAAATCCCTGCCCCAGCGTGGGAAATTGGCTGTCAGTTATAGTCTTTTCTCTTTGCTATTGGTTTGTCTTTCCCGCTTCAGCTTATGTTTACAGCTAGTTTCCCACTCTCTGTTACATAAAAGCTGTTGTTTTCCCTGCCCCCCTGCTCTCTGCCACTGCCTCCCATTTGAGTTGCATGGGTCCCGCGCTCTGCCGGACCCCGCACTGCTGGCACCCCTCTCCACCGCGGGAAAGGACATCATCCCCTGCGGCATCAGCCACCTCGCTCTTGCCCGTGATGCTAGCACCACTGTCGCCCCCCCGTGTGGCCGCGTCTCCTGGCGAGAAAGGGATCACTCGCACAACCACTGCCACCCCTGCTGCTGCCTGCGAGTGTTGTGTCTTCTGTCTTGTGCCAGCACTGCTGCCACCGCAGGAAAGAACAGCTCCAGTGCCACACTGCCGATTCCGAACAGCGCCACCCTGGCAGCACCATCCTTGCACGGGAGAGAAATAAAAGCAGCTCAGAGAAGCAGGCACAGGGTCCTTCCTTATTTCCTTTACCGCAAATCCTTAGGTGTTGAACCTGCATTTTGAGCAGCCGAACTGTGACCCTGCCTGGCGGCGGCAGAGACAGGGCACGGCCACTCCTGGCGCATGCCCTGATTGCCTCCCATGACCGGGGCGCAACGTCAGATGCATGTGGGGATCGTTCCCCTTAAAAGGGCATGCGTACCTCTGGGGCCCAGATCCCTTTTTATCTCCCTTACTTAATCCGTATGCATGCAATTTGACAATAGGTTCATATGTATTAATTCTACTGATTTCGCGTTACATTTGCCGCTATTTTTTTTTAATCAGAAAGAACTCCTGGGTCATCTTGCCCTGTGTCCTGCAGCAGCCTCTCTGTCTGATTCAGAGTTCAAGGGGCCCTCCCTTATCTCTGTCCTTAGGCTGAAGCAGTTTCTTCGAGCATAGGGTTTTTTTTCGAGAACAGGCAGTCAGACCAAACAGCTATGTTTGCAAGCTACAGACTTAATTCAAAGATGTACATTTCATCTAAATCAAAATGGATTTCTACTCTGGAAAATTTCCACTCTGTCTCACAGTCCCCCCCCTTTCCTAGAAAATAAGTAAATTCTTTTACTTAATGCAAATCCCTATGACAATAAGTGTCTCTTAATGCTTTACTATGTACATTTGATAAAGCGGTTAACACAGCTACTCACTCTAGTATTCTCCAATTCCAAATTAGCAATATAAAAGATAACCCTAAACTTACTCCAACTAATATTAACAAAACTACTAATGGGGTGACACAACTTATTAAAGATCCCATTTGCAGTTGGTGAACACCCAAATGTTACATCCACCAGTGATGATCTGCATTTTGTTTTATTCTTTGCAGAATTCTGGTTATTTTTTTTTTGTATAATGTTGGACAGTAATTAGGGTTTTCTCTTCACTTTCCTGATTTTTTTCAAGATCTCTAATAGGTCTTGGTGTTTAATTAATTGTTTTACCAATATGAGGTCTATTCCAATAGGAGTCGGTGATAGTCTGTGATACATTGTGTAATTGGTTTTAATCAGCTGGTGGGATGTCACTGGGGCCAAATACGAAAAATCACACCCAATAATCTTAACAAAATTACAAATACAAAAATTAGAATGATTTCTACTAGGCAAAATAACATCGTTGTCATCAATTTTTACAATAGCACAAGAAGTTCTCAAGCATACACAATCTTTACCAGTATATAAAAGCACAGTTTTCTGATCAGTGACTGGATGAATCTCAAAGTGGCAAATACTTTGTTCAGTGTCTAGACACATATCTTGGGCATTAATAGTATTGCTTTCACAAATGAATCCTAGTTGTTCCCTGGTAACACAAAATTCTAAGTTTACTGTTTGATTTAATCCTAGTGCAATGATGGGGTGGATAACATAAACAGTGGTGTTACATATGGTAAGCACAAAGGCAGTGGCCACATTAGAAGCAGGATCATAGGTGAAATTTACCATAGTCCACCAGGATTGAAACTTCCTTTCAAAATCAATCGCATTATCCCAGACAACCTTCTGAATTCCAGCTGGAAAATCACCTTGACCCCCTTCTCATATGATCAAAGCTGCTGTCGCCTGCCTCCATAACTGTGTCTGTATATAACTGAAAGCTAAAGACACATTATCTTGAACCGTACTTAGCGCTTCTACTATTAACTTGTGGTCTTGGTCCCCGGGCTTTTCCCACTTTGGGAGTACTTTCGAAATCTGCCACTGGCTAGTTCCTAATGCCAATAGAGATGACTATAAAGGCTGCTTCAATTTTGCTAGGCCACCTGCTGTAGTGGCCAGCTTGTTCATCGGTATTTCTGAATCAATTCCATTTAAAACTCCCAATCCTGTCCCTAATATCCCAGTTAGATCCTTTCTTATTCTGGTCCTGAGGTGTACTTGTCTTCATAACCACATTGTCTAGCCCTCAAAGGATGTTCTTAGGAAAGAGGAGCAGGCTGGTTGGATTTTTGAGATGTTAACTTGCATTAGCAATTCAACATGTTTGAGAGACCATTCTGGATTGAATAACAGTTCTTCACCCATATTCCTTACTACATATGGGCCTATTTTATACACTTCAGGTTCAAGTTTGGGTTGGGTCTGAACTGCTTGAGTACTGGTGTGAGTTGTATGAGGTCTTGCCGTTGTAAAAGGTATAGTATCTATTTTAAATTTAAATGAGAGCCCGATAGCATCATGAGCCCAAAGGCAAGTCACTTCTACAGGCTGTATTAAGGTGAAATTACACCAAGTCTGATTCACTTGGGCTATCACAAACTTCCTGGTGGCTGTATACAGGAAAGGTTGAGACACTAATTGCATCTGGTCTCTCATGAGTCATCCCATTGACCAGCTGGCACCCTACCTTGATTTCTTCTCCTCTGATCCCTTGAAGTGTCCACAGTTCTCGTTCCTTCCACTCCTGCTCCTCATATACCTGATTCCCATGGATTACTACAGTGGATAGGTTTAAATTTTTATTTCAGAAGGTTCTCCCATGGATCCAGTATACTGATTAAAAGCCTGGGACCAAGGCTGTTGTAATGTGCTTTTATACTTTGTAATATTTTGTAATAGTTTTGGTTTTGTATCCCCTTATTTTCCCTAAATGGTGTACCCCTGATTGTACCCCCTCCCTCTACCTGTGTAATCATTCTCCTGTGTTGAGATCATCCCCAAATCCCCGTCCTGGCTCTCTGTCAGTCACTCAGCATCCCATCTTTTCTATCTAGAACTTTCGGTCTAAGTCATCGAGTGATTAGTCAGAGGCCAGGAGTCAGCCCCCTAAGTAGTATTTTATACACTATCCCAAATGTCCATTTCCTAGATTTCATCCCTGGAGGGCCTTTATTGGTCAGCAAATGTATCTACCTTCGGTTTCCTCCCCCCCTTTAAATGTAACCTTGAGATTCCTTTTGTTTTACTCTGGGCAAGGCGCATCATTGAGGTGTGGGGCTCCTGAGGAGCTCCAAATAAACCTTGGACTGGCCCCCTGCTGAGAGTCAGCCTTTTATCCTCTACCGATGTCTCCGATGTCTCCAATGTCTCTTCTGATGCTAAGGCGACTAGCCTAGCTGCCCTCAGTACCCTTGGGGCACCAGAGAGTGTCCCCCTGCTGTCGGCCGCTTCAGGGCTGCCCCCCCGTTGTCTGCCCACCTGGGGCTTGCCAGGGTTCACTGGGAGGTTCCCAGAGAGACGGAGACACAAGGCCATTCAGCATTGCTTTGGATAGAGGTACTCTCTAATTCTAAGACTCCAGTCATAATTATACACAAAACAATTTTGTAAATGAAATTACAAACTACTCCCGGCCACAATATACTCATTTTGCCCAAGTAAGTTTTAGTCTCAGTTCATTGTCTCCTGGTGTTACTCTCCAAGAGGCTTCTGGAGCCTTCCTCACTCGAGAGTGGTGGATCCAGGCATTCTGCTCCTTGATCTTGATTGCGGTGAAGGTGGTGAGAAGCACCTGGAATGGTCCTTCCCACTGTGGTTCCAAAGTCTTTTCTGTAAGAGACTTAACATATACATAATCCCCAGGCTCTATGTTATGTACTGGTCCATCTAGCTCCCTGCTCCGAATTCCAGCCACATGTTTTTCGATTTATCTGAGCTGTTTACTTAAAGCCACCATGTAGGTGGCCAATGTTACCTCCCCAATGTGGGTGGACATTCCCTTTTGTATTCCATATGGTCTTCCATAAAGTATTTCAAAGGCACTCAGCTTTTCTTTAGCCCGAGGTTTAGTTTGAATTTGCAATAGTGCCAGTGGAAGAGCTTGGGGCCAGGACAGATTAACTTCCTGCCCCAGTCTTACAATCTGCTGCTTAATCAAATGATTGATTTTCTCCACATGGCCACTCGATTGGGGGCGGTATGGAGTATGATGTTCCCAATCTATGCCCAGGTGGCTACTAATCTGTTGCACTACTTTGGAAATGAAGTGTGATCCTCTATCCGAGGATATTGTGGCTGGAACTCCGAAGCGTGGTATTATTTCTTGTAATAATACCCTGGTCACCTCTCAAGCCTTGACAATTCTGGTGGGGAATGCTTCTGGCCACCCTGAAAATGTATCTGTCAATATTAATAAATACCGATACCCCCCTTTCCTTGGGTGTTCTGAAAAGTCAATTTTCCACTTCTGTCCAGGCCCATGGCCCCTCCCAATCTGACCAAGTTTTGGTCTGGGGGTATTTTTGGGGTTAGTCTGGAGGCAAAGATCACACTGTCAGGTCACTTGAGTAATAGTGGCATATAAATTCCTGGCAATGATTCTTTCCATCAAGTAGGTGTTCAGGGCATCTATTTCCCAGTGTGCTTTCTGGTGTTCTTCCCTTACTAGTGACCACAGCAAATGGGAAGGGATTACCAGCTTCCCTTCAATGGTAGCCCACCCTTCTTGGTTATATGACCCTTTTTGATCTTCGATTAGTTTTCTATCTTTCTTGTTATATTCTGGCTTACCTTCAAGGGAAATTTGTCCATCTGGAATTAGGGCTCCTTCAATAGTTACCTCACCTTTTGCTGCTTCCTTTGCCTCTCTATCCGCCAGCTCATTTCCTTCTTCCAATTCTGAGCTCACTCTCTGGTGTGCCTTAATATGCATAATTGCTACCTTTTCAGGCAGCTGAACTGCTTCCAGCAGTCGAATTATCTCTTGCGCATGTTTGATGTTCTTTCCTTGTGAGGTCAGCAGTCCCCTCTCTCTCCAGATGGCTCCACGTGCATGCACACATTGAGTCTGTATAGATGTTTATTCTCTTTCTTTTTGCTATTTCCAAGGCATGGGTCAGTGCAATTATCTCGGCCTTCTGTGCAGAGGTGCCTATTGGTAAGGGTCCGGATTGTATTACCTCTCTGCATATAGTCACTGCGTACCCAGCATGTCGCTTTCCATTGGCAATGTAGCTACTCCTGTCAGTGAACCAGGTCTCTTCATCATCCACAGCAGTGTCCTTCAAGTCTGGGTGACTGGAGTAAGTAGCTTCAATGATCTCCAGGCAATCGTGGTGTACTGCTTCTCCTGGATTTCTACTGAGAAAAGAAGCTGGGTTGACAATATTAGTTACCACTATCTCTACATCATTTTGTTCTACCATGATGGCCTGGTGTTTCGGGAACCTCTGTGGTGAAAGCCAGTGGTGGCCCTTTACTTCCAGTACTGCGAACACTGTGTGGGACACCAGCACAATCATTTTCTGTCCCAGGGTAAACTTGTATGCCTCTTGAATATTCAGCACGACTGCTGCTACAGCTCTGAGGAAATCTGGCCATCCTTTGGCCGTTGCATCTAGTTGCTTGGAAAGGTAAGCAACTGCCCTATGATATGGACCCAAGTCCTGAGCCAATATTCCCAGGGCAATTCCCTGTTTTTCATGGGAAAAAAAAAAAAGAATAGTTTACTTACATCTGGAAGTCCCAAAGCTGGAGCTGACATGAGGGCACTCTTAATAACCCTAACCACAGAAAATTTTCACATATTGGGCTGATTCCTTCCCTGTCTTCTTTTTTCAGGGGGTACTGCTTAGTTTTCAATGGTTGTGTCCCTTCCTTAAGCTTAATTACTATGGGGGAGGCATTTTTCGCCCTCCCTGGCACATCAGAGGCCCATACCCCGGGAAATACTTGACTTAATATCTCTTCATTAATTTCCTCCTTAATTTAAATGGCTGTTAAGGTTAAACTTAACACCTCTATGTACTTTTCATCATTCACCTCCAGAGTAACCTCCCCATTTTTGAATGTAATGGTTGCTTGTAACTGCCCCAATAAATCTTTCCCTAAAAGTGCCTTTGGCGAATTGGGCATATACAAAAACCTATGAATACCCCATTGTTTTCCCAATTTGTACCTTAAAGGTTTGCAAAAATATGCCTTTTTAGATTAGCCAGTTGCTCCCTGCACTGCAACATAATAATTTTCCACAGGCACTAAAGCTTTATTTAAAACTGAATATGTGGCCCCTGTATCAACCAAAACTTCCACCCTTTTCCCTTCTTCCCCCAGCCTCATTGTTATAACCAGTGGATCCGCTGGGGTGGAATCCCCTGGTCCTCCTCAGTTGTTTTGTACGTGTGCAACCACTTGTCGGTCACCTTGTCTTCGTTCTGGGAATTGGTTTTTCCAGTGACCAGTTATTTTACAGATCGCACACTGGTTTCTGCCCAGCTGAGGTGGTCCTTGTCTGGGTGGTCCTTGATTGCATTTTCCTTGCCTTTCCTCCTGTATCACTGCTACCAGCTTTTTTGTTCCTTGTTTATATCCTTCTTCCCGGTTACTAAATACTCTCCATGCCTCTTCTAGCAAGACTTCGAGGTTTCTCCCTTCCGGCCCCTGGATTTTCTGATGTTTATGCCTAATATCTCCAGCAGACTGTCCCAAAAATGAATTAACTAGCTGATTCATCCCTATCTCAGACCCTGGATCCAATGATGTATGGCAATGCATAGCATCCCTTAAACGCTCTAGAAACTCGGACGGAGTCTCGGAAGGCCCCTGTTTAAGGGAATATAAGGCAGACCAATTTATGGTTTTTGGAATAGCTCTTTCCACTCCTGTTGCTATCCACTCATGATAATCTGCTAATTCCTTTACTTCTGCTGATATATTGGGATCCCATTTTGGGTCTTGGCGGGGGAAATATTCTTTTACATCTAGCTGCTTGCTCTTGCAGTGATCCTCTGCCAAAGTCCCTGCTGTCTTTAAGATCAGCTGTTTTTCTGTTTCACTGAAAGCATCCAGTAGTAACTGGATGTCAGCCCAATCTGGACTGTGTTGCTTGATAACATATCGTAGATGTTTGGCAGTAAGTATCGGATAGATGCGATAATTCCTAGCAATCCTTTCCCATGCCTCTAAATCAAGAGTGGTAAATGGCACTTTAATCATTAATTTCCCTCCTTCTGGTCCCACTGCCTCTCGCAGAAGGACCTGTAACATTGCTTGCCTCCTAGTTCTAGATGCAACTGGACTGTAAGGAGGGGGATGGGTTCTAGTGGATGTGCCTTCCGAGCCTGAGTTCTCCTCCCTTTTGGGGAAGTCATCTTCCCTTTTGGGGAAGTCCTCTTCCTCTTCATCCTCATCCTCAACCTCCCTTCTCCTAGGAGGAGCTTTTATCAAATCAAATGTATCTCGTTCTTGCCCCTCAGAATGATACACTTTGTCTGATCTCATACACTGCTGTCCTATACTGCATGGTGAACAACGTTTGATTTGCCCTCTCTGCTTTGATTTCCTTTTCAAGAGCTAACACCAGTGGGTCAGAGGGAGCTCTGAGCCCACAGTCTCTTTGCCATTCTGGGTGATTTCTTAAAGCAAAAAACATATCAGCATATAAAACCTCATCCTATTTACCTTCCCGTCTTAAAAACAACATTAACTGCAATAAGGTATTATAATCTAAAGTTCCAGCAGATGGCCACTTTGCTCCATCCTCTAACCTGTATAATGGCCACCAGCATGTGCAGTATTGCATTAGATCTTTTTTATTCTCAGAGCCCCCCCCTGCTGGCAACTTCCTTCCAGTGGGCCAAGATACACCCCAAGGGGCTAGCAGGGAGAACTTCTTTGCTCTGGTTAGTTCCCATTATCTCCTTCTCCTTGTCCTATCTTGCTTCCACTCAAACCTCTCTTCACAGAGCTTCACAGCTGTTTCCCAGTTTTCCTCCCACACGCACCCCCAGGTGGCAGGTATCAGATGT
>NW_024528754.1:0-836 GCF_017590135.1 Pyrgilauda ruficollis | reverse complement strand
TTGGGATTTGGGGGAGAAATTTGGGGGCTTTGGGGTAAAATTTTGGATTTGGGGGTAAATTTGGGGATTTTGCGTCAAAATTTGGGATTTGGGGGTGAAATTTGGTGATTTCGGGCTGAAATTTGGGGGTTTTGGGGTAAAATTTGAGGATTTTGGAGCAGTTTGGGTTGAAATTTTGGGATTTTTGGGCTGAAATTTTGGGATTTGGGGCTGGAATTTTGGGATTTTTGGGGATTTTAGGCTGGAATTTTGGGATTTTTGGGCTGAATTTTGGGACTTTGAGCTGAAATTTTGGGATTTTTGGAGTAAAATTTGGGGTTTAGGGATGAAATTCTGGGGATTTTTGGGGAATTTTGGGTTGAAATTTGAGATTTTTGGGCTAAAATTTAGGATCTAGGGATGAAATTTTGGGGACTTTGGGGCATTTTGGGTTGAAATTTGGGATTTTTGGATGAAATTTTGGGATTTTTGGGCTGAATTCTAGGATTTTGAGCTGAAATTTTGGGATTTTTGGGGTAAAATTTGGGGTTTAGGGATGAAATTTTGGGGATTTTTGGGGTGAAATTTGGGATTTTTGGGCTAAAACTTGGGATTTAGGGCTGGAATTTTGGGATTTTTGGGGTATTTTTGCCCAGAATGCCGGGATTTTGGGCTGGAATCCCGGGATTTGGGGGGATTTTGGGCCGGAATCCCAGGATTTTGGGGGGATTTTGGGCCGGAATCTCAGGATTTTGGGGTTATTTTGGGGAATTTTGGGCCAGAATCCCAGGATTTTGGGCCAATTTTGGGGGATTTTGGTCCGGGTTTCTCCTCACCTGCTCCTCTCCTCGCGGCTG
>NW_024528753.1:0-836 GCF_017590135.1 Pyrgilauda ruficollis | reverse complement strand
AAAACAAACAAACAAACAAAAAACCCTGTAACCTTTAAAACTATTACACAAACAACAGTTTGCCAACTGTTAATCCATCAGCTGATGATCAGAAGAACCAACAAAAGAGAAACAGGGATCAATCAGTCTGAGTACTGAAAAAGCAAACTTTGTCATGTAATGTATTTACATTGGACACTCAGATGCTTCCCTACTTATCTTGGGATATTATTTGCAAGAATGACTATTTAGCATTTATTGTGTTAAATTAGCAATTAATATGCAAAATTTCATATGGCCTCAAAGGTGGATTTTATTTGAAAAAATGTTCACCAATGAAACATCAACACATCCAGGTCACTGTGAATTGTATTTCCTAAACTGCAATTACTTCACAGCCTTCAGTTAATTGAATATGTCCCACATCAAAAAGTAATGGAATCATGCTATAAATTAAAATAGGGCTACCCATGTCTTGCAACACAAACACAGTAAGTTTCAGAGCATTGGGAACCTGAGGCTGGGTTTACTATCTTATAAAAATCATTCTGCTTGTTCTCACATGTCCCCCAGCAGCAGCAGAGTGAAGCCCACACAGACACAGCCTGGCCAGCCTTACAAAATGGAAAGCAAGAAGGCCAATCAGTCAGAGTTAACTCCCCAAAGGAAAGGAAACTGTGTGTCCGGCAGAGCAGCCAGACCTGCACAGGGATTAGCTGAAGTTCCACAACTGTCAGAAGGATGGATGGTGACCCAAAATCAGCCTGGTGGAAAGTGCAAAATGGGATACAGCAAAATACAGCTGCTGCTGCAATGCTGAGAGCTGGGGAGCCAAGAGAGCCTGTCAGGAGTGATCA
>NW_024528752.1:0-833 GCF_017590135.1 Pyrgilauda ruficollis | reverse complement strand
AAAACTGAATGCTGTCAACTTTGTCCTGTAAGAAAAAGTAGAGTTTGTTAGAAATTTTATTTTTTAAACAGGAAATATGTTTTTTGACAATTCTGAGTTTAGTAAAATCTGAAATAATGAAAAAATAAGATGTTGTGTTATTTTTGAGAGTTTTAACTGCATGGCAAATCAAGTCCAAACACTGCCCAGAATTCACTAACTATTAATGTATCTAAAATGCAGCTTTTAAAACCTGCCTGAATGAAACATGAAGGATTAACAGATTAAATAACCTGGTTGACAATTGAATCATATCTAAATATATTTCCAATGCCATAAGCCAACTACAGTGGTGAGGAATCTGTTGTTCCTACTCCTAATTACACTTTGATTAAAAAAAATAAACAATTCTTCACTTCTATCACAACAAAAACTGCAGAAAAGCAGCTACCACACTTTGTTTTAGAGAGGAAAAGTCTCCCCCTACATAAATAAGTATTGATCAAGCCTTATCAATGCAACAAAAATAAAGTCAGATTTTGTAGCAAAGGAAACATTAATGAAAAGAAAATTAATTAAGAGCATTGCTAAAAACCTACTCATAAAATCATCTTGTGACTTCAATGCTGCTTCAAATGAACTAATTAACTAATTACTTACAGCATGACTTTCCAATTCAGCTATTTTCTCAGGTGTTTCAGAGCCAAAAAAATACATCCTGATGACGTGGTCAGTGCTGCCAGTTGCTAAAAACATCCCACCTGTAAAAATCAAGCAATAATTAACCTGCTGTGGAAGAAACTAAAACAGGTCACCTCCATTTCTCAGAGGCCTGGTTTAAATAAAAAAAAAAA
>NW_024528751.1:0-836 GCF_017590135.1 Pyrgilauda ruficollis | reverse complement strand
AAAAAAAAAAAAATAGCCGTGTCCTTAACTGTACATGAAATGAATAAATCTGATTATTGAAATGTATTTTTGCAATTCGGTTGTTTATGGTGGTACTGGGAAGTGTTACATCAACTGAGAGTGCTTGAGGAAGAATTGTTGCTTCATGGCCTTGTTCTGACACTTCAAACAGTAGTCTAAGAGCTTCCCTGTTCCTGAGAGTTTGTGCAGTAATTTTAAATAATTTAATTTTGCAGCTACCATGATGAATGTAACTAAATACCTAAACAGCAGTGCCATAATTTTAGAGGGGGAAATATGGCAGTTTTCTCAAAAGTTAGTTTCCTTTTATTCTGTCAGCCAAGAGAAACTGGTCAAGGTGCAAGTTTTTCACACAATCAGCAAACCTCTGTCCCTGATTGTGGAAAAAGAGCATTGAATGCGCACGTACACAATAAATAACCCCCAAACCAGAATTTAGATACAATTTTATGAAGTGTGGCACAAATTGAACTGGAATCAAGACAGGGATGACTGTCATAGATCAAATTCCTTCTTACTCTGAACACTGAAAGAGTAAAGCTGTTAAGCTAGAACGTAAGCCTGCAGAAAACTGTGTCTTTAAATGATCCAGGTCTGGTAACTTGAGCTCTTCAGAATATATCTGCATGCTTTTTAATTTCTTTTCCCCTTCCTTTCTACACTGCTTAGGTTATAAAGGTGGTCCCTGAATATTTTTATCATCAGTGTTCAGTGACTGGAACATTGTTGTCCCTCTTATAGTGTTGTACACTGAAATGTCTAAGTTCTTGGGACTTCTACCTGAGAACTCTCCTGGTATTTCTACATAATGAACT
>NW_024528750.1:0-836 GCF_017590135.1 Pyrgilauda ruficollis | reverse complement strand
ACCTGGAGGGGATGGTGACCTCCCCAAGTCACCTAGGTGGGGGAATTCCATCCCAAAATTCACCCAGGTGTGTCCCAGGTGTGCCCTGGGCATTCCCCGGGTGTGTCCCAGGTGTGTCCCAGGTGTGTCCCAAGTGTCCCCAGGTGTCCCCAGGTGTCCCCCAGGTGTCCCCAGGTGTGTCCCCAGGTGTGCCCTCGCTGGCCACCTGTGCCACCACCCGGTGTCCCCAACGCTGTCCCCCCGGCTGTCCCCAGATCGAGGAGATCTTCAAGAAGGCGGGGCACCCCTTCATGTGGACGGAGCACCTGGGCTACATCCTCACCTGCCCGTCCAACCTGGGCACGGGGCTGCGCGGCGGCGTCCACGTGCGCCTGCAGCACCTGAGCCAGCACCCCAAGTTCGAGGAGATCCTCAAGCGCCTGCGCCTGCAGAAGCGCGGCACAGGTGGGAGCCCCGAAATTCACCTGGGGTGGGCGGGGACACCCCAAAATTCACCTGGGGTGGGAAAATTCCATCCCAAAATTCACCTGGAGGGGTGAAATTCCATCCCAAAATTCATTTGAGGGGGGAATTCCATCCCAAAATTCACCTGGGTGGGAAAATTCCATCCCCAAAGTTCACCTGGGTGGGAAAATTCCATCCCCAAAATTCACCTGGGGTGGGAAAATTCCATCCCAAAATTCACCTGGGTGGGAAAATTCCATCCCAAAATTCACCTGGGGTGGGCGGGGATACCCCAAAATTCACCTGGGGTGGGAAAATTCCATCCCAAAATTCACCTGGAGGGGATGGTGACCTCCCCAAAGTCACCTAGGTGGGGGAATTCCATTCCCAAA
>NW_024528749.1:0-836 GCF_017590135.1 Pyrgilauda ruficollis | reverse complement strand
CTTTCATTTCTAAAGGAATTGCTATGAGTGAGATTTTTCTGCTGAGAATAGAAAGTTTTTCCTAGAAATTCTTTCTGACAGACTAAGTGTATCTATTTTCAAATTCTGTAAAACTTAGTCCAAATGAATGCTTATAAGTAGCAAATTAATTCCACTGGTTTTTTCATGCCTCAAGGGACTATTGTAGCCTCTACTTTGTTTTCTTCTGCAAAATAACAAGCCAGCAATTCAACGCATTGCTAAAATAAAATAAGAAGGGAAATAAATTAGAAAATCACAGGCTAAGCTTTGAGAGTTCATGTAATGGATTTTACTCCTCCCCTTATTCAAGAGAGCACAATATAGTAAAAAGAGTGAAAACAGTAAAATACTATTACAATACTATGGTTCAGGAAAAAAAAACCCCTTGATTCATGTTGGTGTCTACTCCAAAGCAATTCAATGAGCCACTTTCCAATCATTTCTCCCCCCTTAAAACCTTAGATCAGACCTTTGGCAGCACTTTTTTTAAACAACGTGGCATTATTTTGTTTGTTTATTCTTGTGTACATACTTAGAGCTCACTACATCAGCTCAGTTTAGTGATGCTGAATTGTACAAGGTGAAGACAATTCCTCTTCAACTCTCCCGCTAAAATATGGCAAAATATTTTGATGTTATCTAATTGTTACTGCCCCAAATATTTTGGTAGCTGTCTATTGCTTTTTAAGTGAGTGCTATGACAATGCATATCTTACAAAAAATACACATAAATGGGCATGCCTTCTAATGTGGTCAGGAACCAATACAGGCTGCCTGTAGATCTGAGTAGAAACAATTCTCTAGTGCATCATGAG
>NW_024528748.1:0-836 GCF_017590135.1 Pyrgilauda ruficollis | reverse complement strand
AAAAAAAATACCAAAAAACTCATCCCCCTTGGCTTCTGCACAAAAGTAAGCATGTAAATATCCTAAAAGGAATGCGGCTTGGTTTTCTAACTCAGGTCCACATTGTCTTATAAAACTGTTGATCAGCTGTCACTAATTTGATCTCTTGATAAATACCTAGTGGAAGATATTATTTCTTTATTCCTAAAACTCTAAAAACAAAACTAGCACGGAAGGTACAGATAGCTCAAAGTAAATTCATTGCATTCTGCATAAGTTACACATAAAGAAAGCATTAAATAAAATTTTCTTGTTCTGTTATGTCACTGAGGTGCCTACTGTCTACTGCCACATTTAGTGACACAAGAACACATTTAGTAACTATATTATGATTAATTATCAAAACCTTGATCACCTTCTGGAGATACAGCAGAGCAGTACATCTCACTTATATCATCTCATTTTTCTCCAGTGGATGTGAGTCATTAACGTGAAGTTAAATCTACAATAAATTCCAGCCTGAAAGAACTGGAATTCAGAAAAGAAAGAACCCATCCAGAAAAAGCCTCTAGAGTGTGTGCCTTGCTGGTTATCCCCAGCTTCTGGTTCTTAATGCATGGGACCTCAAAAGCCATTTTGCAGCAGTCCAACAACAGCCTTCGTATTTGGTCTGTAGGAGCTCATTTTCCACACATTTTATTTTGTGTTTCTTGTCTTTGCAGACATCTCTGGATCACTTTTCTGTGACAGCTCCAGACAGGCTCAATAGCACAGTTTATTAACCTTGTAACAAAGTTATTCCTCTTGGAGCTTTAATTAACCAAGCTCAATACTCCTGCTGCAATAGATTTGCACTT
>NW_024528747.1:0-836 GCF_017590135.1 Pyrgilauda ruficollis | reverse complement strand
ACTGTGCATGGGAGAATGCTTAAAGCTTCTGAAATTGCAGGCTGCTGCTCTGTGTTGTGGCCCTACTGCCTGCAGTGTGTGCTGTGACAATAATGCAGGCTCTTGTTTGAAGTCAAGTAGACTTGGGCTATTTAAGCAAGATGTGTTTTAAAAATCAAGCTTTGGCTGATAGGGAAGGAGGCCAGGAGTTTGAAACTTCAAAGCCTTCCACCATCAGCAAGTTGTGTTCTGGGTGTAGGAACAAAGCACAGTGATGAAAAATGAACAAGTAAAAGCCTGAGCCTTACTTGGTTCCTTGATCCCAGGCCTCCCTTCAGTACAAGTCCAATGGCAAGTGGTACCACACCTGTGGGGGAACCCTCATTGCCACCAACTGGGTGATGACAGCTGCCCACTGCATCAGGTAAGTGATGAAGATAAAGCTGACCCAGGCAGCAGCACGCGAGCAGAAAGAGATGAATGCAAACCATATCAATGCCTTTCTCCTTTTCACAGTTGAAAGCTCTGAGTTTTGCATCATATATTTTAATTAAAAGTCAGGAGAGTGACATCTCTTTATTTTCTTAATGTAAAAGGGGGAAAAAACCCAGTTACCTGATTTATATACTCTTAATTTCCATAAATGAACTACAAACACCTTTCTGTTTTCAAGCTGCTATTAAAATTCCGCTGTGTTGCCTCTTTCTGTAATATATGTCAGTGAGATCCCTAAGTTAACTAATCAATCCACTCCCTGAAGAAATAATCACAAATATTTTGAATATACCATTTTCAGTAAGCTCTTCATATTGTGTGGCAGTGTAACAAATAAATGATCAGGTACAGCAATGTCATTG
>NW_024528746.1:0-836 GCF_017590135.1 Pyrgilauda ruficollis | reverse complement strand
TTCAGACATTTTTATTTAAAACATTTTTTGTAATATATAATACCAAAAATAATTTTAAATATATCTATATTTATATTAAGATATATAAAATATCTATTTTATATAAATAGATACAAATATATGAAATATATATTTATATATGGATCTATAAATATATAAAATATTTCCTTTTATAAATAAATATATAAAATATATATATAACATTTATAAATAAATAAATATATATATTAAAATCTATCTCTAAATAGAAAACCCAGCTCCAGGGCACAGAAGGATGACCAAAGTTCAATTAAACCCAATAAAACTGAGAGCACTCGGGTATCCCAGGCAGCCAAGAGCTGGTTTTATGTTACAGTTTCTCTCCTCCTTAAAAGTCTTCAGACATTTTTATTTAAAACATTTTCTGTCATATATAATACTAAAAATAATTTTAAGTATATATATATATATTAAGATATATAATAAATATCTATTTTTATATAAATAGATACAAATGTATGAAATATATATTTATATATATCCCCATTCCCCCAGTGGGGTCCCCAGTGCCCCACTGTGGTCCCCAATTCCCCCAGAGGGGTCCCAGTGCCCCCAGAGGGGTCCCCAATTCCCCCAGAGGGGTCCCAGTGCCCCATTGGGGTCCCCAGTCCCCCAGTGCCCCCACTGTGATCCCCAATTCCCCCAGAGGGGTCCCAGTGCCTCACTGGGGTCCCAGTTCCCCCAACAAGGTCCCCAGTGCCCCCCAGCAAAATCCCAGTGCCCAGCAGGGCCCCCAGTACCCCCAATTCCCCCAGAGGGGTCCCCAGTTTCCCCAGCAGGGTCCCAGTGCCCCATCA
>NW_024528745.1:0-836 GCF_017590135.1 Pyrgilauda ruficollis | reverse complement strand
TTTTTTTTTCTTTTTCCCCCGTGGATTTTCCTGCTTGAAGTTCCGTTCTCCATCGCTGCCTCAGGTGGGGATGATTGTCTCCATCCCAGCTTTTTGTGCTTTTTAGTTTGGTGTTCCCAGCCCCAGAGTGGAAATTCAGATTTCCCTGCTCTCCAAACCCCCTGGCAGCATCTGGCCCTCAGCATCCTGTATCCCAGCCCTGCATCCCTGCCCCTGGCTCGCTGCAGCTTTGGGGATTTTCTGCTCAGGGTTTATTTCCCATCTGCTGCTCTCTGCTTCCTTCCTTCCTCCCCTTTAAGGGCTGCTAAAAAATCCAGCCAGGACGGGGGGATTTTGTAGTTTTGGTTCTACTCTTGCTTCCCTGACGTGCTGGAAAATCAGATTTGAGTGCTCTGGGCAAGGAGGGAAGCCTGGAAATCTTTCTGGATCCATTTTTGGGATGGCAAAGGAGCTCTGCTCAGGTTCAGGACTGGTTTTCTTCTGGTTTTACTCTTTGCTTGATTAGTTTAGATTAATTTTTATTTTTCTCTGCCTCTTCATCCACGTATTTTTAATTCCTTCTGGATTTGCCACCATCAGGAATTCTGCAGCTGGAACTGAGTTAATTCCTGAATTATTTCAAAGGAAATTTTTCTAAATATTTTGCTAGAATTTTCAGTTGGTTTTTTTTATGGTCCCAGCTCAGTCTGTTCCCTCTCCCCAGACCTTTTATCCATAAATTCATCCCTCTTCTGCTTTCCCTCTGATCCCTCTTGTGGATATGTGGTGCTCCAGTAGCTCTCTCCATGTTTTAAACTCCAATTTCGAGGTTTTTATGTTTTACTCTTCTGCATTGC
>NW_024528744.1:0-27152 GCF_017590135.1 Pyrgilauda ruficollis | reverse complement strand
TTTTTTTTTTTTTTTTTAATTTTATCTCTCAAAAACCAGCTTGCTGGAAAAGCGCGAAGGAAAAGGATCCCGAGCTCCTGGCAGGGAACGGGGCAGGAAGCAGCCCTTGGAAAAAAGCCAGCAAAACCTCCCTCGTAAAAGTCACTTCCCACCTCCGCGGCCGCGAAACCGCCCGGGAAGAACTTTTTACGAGCCCGGGACAAAGTCACACCCCACTCCCGGGACAAAGTTCCACCCCGCTCCCAGATAAAGCTCCACTCCCGGGACAAAATCCCGTCCCACTCCTGGACAAAGTTCGGTCGCATTCCCGGATAAAATGCTGTCCTACTCCCGCGACAAAATTTCCTCCCATTCCGGGACAAAGTTCCGTCCCATTCCAGGGACAAAATTCCACCCCACTCCCGGACAAAATTCCGTCGCATTCCCGGATAAAATTCCGTCCCACTCCTGGACAAAGTTCGGTCCCACTCCGGGACAAAATTCCACCCCACTCCCGGATAAAATACCGTCCCATCCCGGGACAAAGCTCCGTCCCATCCCGGGACAAAGTTCCTCTCCACTCCTGGATAAAATCCAGTCCCATTCCCGGACAAAATCCCGTCTCATCCCGGGACAAAATTCCTCTCCACTCCCGGACAAAATTCCGCCCCACTCCCGGATAAAATCCCGCCCCATCCCGGGACAAAATTCCTCCCCATCCCGGGACAAAGCTCCGTCCCATTCCCGGAAAAAATTCCACCCCACTCCCGGATAAAATCCGGTCCCATTCCCGGATAAAATCCCCCTCCATCCTGGGACAAAATTCCTCTCCACTCCTGGATAAAATCCGGTCCCATTCCCGGATAAAATCCCGCTCCATCCCGGGACAAAATTCCTCTCCACTCCCGGATAAAATCCGGTCCCATTCCCGGATAAAATCCCGCTCCATCCCGGGACAAAATTCCTCTCCACTCCCGGATAAAATCCGGTCCCATTCCCGGACAAAATTCCGCCCCATCCCGGATAACATCCCTCCCCATCCCGGGACAAAGCCCCGTCCCCGCTTCCCTCCCCATCCCTCTCTCCCGGGTTTAGGCCGAGCTTAAGCCCCAAACCTTGCGCCGAGATCCGCCTCAGACCTGGCCTTGAGCCGCGGGGTTTTGGCACCGCCCGGAGCCGAACTCGGATTCCAGCGGGGTTTTTTGGGCTTTTTAGGAGTCCTTGGAATTGTCGGGATGGCGGGGAGCCCGGGCTGTGTGCCGAGCTTTTCCCGGGTATCCCAAGGGTCCAAAATTCCCTTTGGATCTCCGGCGCTTTCTCCTCCTAAATCCGAATTTTGGGGCCGGAGCCTCGAGCGGCTTGGGGGGAAGGAGGCGGGAGAAGGGAAAAGCAGCGGCGGGATGGAGGAATCCGCGGGTGAGCGCCTCGGGAGGCGCGGGCGGAGCCGTCCTCCCCTCGGGATTTGGGGCTTTTGCTTCTTTTTCAGCTTTTCCCGGGATTTTGTGGCTCTGGGATGTGCAGCGCCAGCGTTTCGGGCTCTCCGCGGCCGAGCCTCTCCTTGTGCTCTCCCCGCAAAGTTCAGGTCCCAAAGAGGGTAAAAAAAACCCAAAAAAGCCAAAACTCCATCCCTGCGCGGCTTCATTCACCGCGGAGAAACCAAATCCGTCCGGACGCCCCAAAATAAAATAAAAATACCCCAATATAAAATAAAAAAATCCCAAAAAAGCCCAAACCTCCATCCCTGCTCTGCTTCATCCGCTGCGGAGAAACCAAATCCGTCCGAACGCCCCAAAATAAAATTTAAAAAACTCAAAATAAAATAGAAAAACCCCCAAAAAAACCCAAAACTCCATCCCTGCGCTGCCTCATCCGCCGCGGAGAAACCAAATCCGTCCCAACGCCCCAAAATAAAACAAAAAAAACCCCAAAATAAAATTAAAAAAAACCAAAATAAAATAAAAAACCCCAAAATTAAATAAAAAGAGGCCAAAATAAAATTAAAAAAACCAAAATAAAATTAAAAAACCCAAAATAAAATTTAAAAAAAACTAAATAAAATTAAAAACCCCAAAATAAAATAAAAAACCCCAAAATAAAATTTAAAAAACCCAAAATAAAATTAAAAAAAACTCCAAAATAAAAAACTCCAAATAAAATTTAAAAACCCAAAATTAAATAAAAAAAAGCCAAAATAAAATTTAAAAACCCAAAATAAAATTTAAAAAAACCCCCAAAATAAAATAAAAAACCAAAATAAAATTAAAAAACCCCAAAATAAAACTAAAAAACCCAAAATAAAATTAAAAAACCCAAAATAAAAATTTAAAAACCCCAAAATAAAATTAAAAAACCCCAAAATAAAACTAAAACCCCAAAATAAAGTAAACCCCCCAAACAAAGCTAACCCCCTAAGGCTGAGCGGGGTCCCCGGAGCCCCCGGCCCGTTTAATCCCGCCCTGGTGCGCGGGGCCTTTTAAGGTCTCTTCTCCTTTTGAAGCTCCCTCCCCACCCCCGCTGCCCCTCATATATTATTTTTATTAATGCGCCGGGATTTTTTTTTTTTTCCTTTTTCTTCCCCTTTTTAGGAGGAGGAGGGGGAGGGGGAGGGATTAGTGCGGAGGAATTTCGGGACAGACGGACCCCAGGGATGTTTTTTGGGGTTTTTTTTGGGGGGGATTAGAGGCGTCTGACCTTGGCGGGCGCGGGTCACGGTCTGGAGGGTGGGATTTGAAAAAGGAAAAAAAGGGGAATTGGGGAAAAAAAAATCAATTTTGTCCCAGGATTGGGACAGGGAGGGGCTGCGGCCACAGCCGCGGAATTTATGGCTCCGGAGGCGCCGGCGTTGGGAATTTTCTGGGGGAAAAAAACAGGAAAAAAGGGAAATCCCAGAGCTAGGGAGGAGGGAAGGGAGAGAGGAGGAGAATCGCCCCAAAAATAAAAGCAGGGTGGCCCCAGCTGGAGGCGGCAGCTCCAAAAGGGCCGGGAAGGAATTCCTGTTCTGGGAGCAGC
Source organism: Pyrgilauda ruficollis (assembly GCF_017590135.1). Lineage (NCBI taxonomy): Eukaryota > Metazoa > Chordata > Aves > Passeriformes > Passeridae > Pyrgilauda > Pyrgilauda ruficollis. Next base: position 24,164 of record NW_024528744.1, on the reverse strand, counting down.
TCCGTGCCTCAGTTTCCCCGCTGGAGCAGCAGGGAGAGGGGCAGCGAGGGAGGAAAAATGGGGGGAAATGGGGGAAAATGGGGGAAAAGAGCAGGAATTGGCAGGGAGGGGTTGGGGAGCGGGAAGAGGGGCAGGGCTGGGTGGGGGATGGGAAAGGGATGGGAAAGGATGGGAAAGGGATGGGAAATAATGGGAATGGGAATGGAAAGGGATGGAAAAAGGATGGAAAAGGATGGGAAATAATGGGAATGGGATGGAAAAGGGGTGGGAAAGGGATGGAAAATAATGGGAATGGGATGGAAAGGGATGGAAAAGATTGGGAAAGGGAACGGGAAATGGATGGAAAAAGCATGGGAATGGAGGGGAAAGGGATGGGAAAGGGAAAGGGATGGAAAATAATGGGAAGGGGACAGAAAAGGGATGGAAAAAGGATGGGAAAGTGATGGGAAAGGCCCAGGAGAAGGCTGGGAAAGGAGATGGGAAACAGGCTGTGAAATGCTGGGGGGAAAAAAAGATGGAAAAGGCTGGGAAAGGGTTAAAAAGGGGCCTGGAAAAGGCTGGGAAGGGGCTGGAAAATGCTGGAAAAGGCTGGGAAAATTTGGGAAAGGCTGGAAAAATACTGGAAAATACTGGAAAAGGCTGGGAAAGGGACGGGAAATGATGGGAAAGGATGGGAAAGGATGGAAAATCTGGAAAATGCTGGAAGGGGATCCCGACCCCCACAAAGTTCCCTGGGTTGGGGTTGGGGCTTTTCCTTCCCTGGCTGAGGCTCTGATCCCACCCGTGCTCCCCAAAACCTGCAAACCCCACCCCGCGGTTTCTCCTCATTTCCCCGATTTTACCCCCAAACAGCGACTTGACTCGGCCAATTTCGGCATTTTTGAGGAGATTTCTGCGGGGAAAGGGGAAGGAGGAGCACGGGGAAAGGTTCGGAAATTGAGGATTTGAAAAAGGATTGTGAGAAATCCCCACGGAGAGGGACCTGGAAGGGTTTTCCTGCCCAATTCCAGGCCTGGAAAAGGGTCGGGAATGGTGGGAAAGGGTCGGGAATGCTGAGAAAGGGTCGGGAAGGGTGGGAAAGGGTCGGGAACGGTGGGAAAAGGTCGGGAAGGGTGGGGAAGGGTCGGGAATGCTGGGAAAGGGTCGGGAATGTTGGGAAAGGGTCGGGAAGGGAGGGAATGGTGGGAAAGGGTCGGGAATGGTGGGAAAGGGTCGGGAATGCTGAGAAAGGGTCGGGAAGGGTGGGAAAGGGTCGGGAATGTTGGGAAAGGGTCGGGAATGTTGGGAAAGGGTCGGGAAGGGTGGGAAAAGGTCGGGAAGGGACCCGAGCGCCGCTAGAGGGAGCCCCGGGCTCGATTAATTAAAGAGCCGTAATTAACCGAGAGCGCAAAAAGCTCGGAGCCGGCGGGGGAAGGGGGAATTCCCTCCAATTTCTGGGGAATTCTTCCCAATTTCTCGTGAATTCTCCCCCCCCCCAGTTTCTGGGGAATTCCTCCCAATTTCTGGGGAATTCTTCCCAATTTCTGGGGAATTACCCCCAGTTTCCTGGGAATTCCTCCCAATTTCTGGGGAATTCCCCCCAATTTCTGGGGAATTCCCTCCAATTTCTGGAGAATTCCCCCCAATTTCTGGGGAATTCTTCCCAATTTCTGGGGAATTCCTGCCAATTTCTGGGGAATTCTCCCCAATTTCTGGGGAATTCCTCCCAATTCCTGGGGATTCCCCCCAATTTCTGGGGAATTCCTCCCAATTCCTGGGGATTCCCCCCAATTTCTGGGGAATTCCTCCCAATTTCTGGAGATTCCCCCCAGTTTCTGGGGAATTCCTCCCAATTTCTGGGGAAAAGGGGCAGGAAATCCAGGTTTCGGGTATGGAAAAATCGGGAATGTCCCTACCTCTGGGATGAGCCGGGGACAAAAATTTCCTGAGCTGCAGGGCCGGGGCTTGGATGGAAACGGAGATTTTATTTAAATGAATATTTGTGTTAATAAAGGAATTTATTTCATTTAAATTAATTTTATTTAGTTAATTAGCATTTTATTTAAATAAATAAATTTCGGGCTGGCAATTCCAGCCCTAAAATAAAGGGTTTTTTTTATTTTTGGGATGGGAATTTTCCCATTCTCCAGGTGTGGGAATTCGGGCCCCAAAGAAGGATTTTTGGATGGGAATTCCTGCCCCAAAGAAGGATTTTTGGGATTTTGGGATGGGAATTCCAGACCCCAAAGAAGGATTTTTGGGATTTTGGGATGGGAATTCCTGCTCCAAAGAAGGACTTTTGGGATTTTGGGATGGGAATTCCAGCTCCAAAGAAGGATTTGAGGGATTTTGGGATGGAAATTCCTGCCCCAGATTTTTGGGATTTCGGGATGCGAATTCCCCATCCTCCAGGAGAGGGCGGGCCCCGCCGCGCTGAGCCCAGCCGGGGACGCTCGCGGGGATTTTTGCGGCTCCTTCCGGCAAAAGCTCAAATTTCTGGGAAAATTTCATGGGAAAAGCGGTGAAATGGGAAAGGCAGATGGGGCAAAATCCTGGGAGTTCGGGGGGTGGGAAAAACAGGGCGGATTCCATCGGAAAGGGAAAGGAACTGAATGAAAAATGAACAGGATTAAAAATAAACTGAATTTAAAATGAACTGAATTTAAAAGAAACTGGATTAAATATGAACAGAATTTAAAATAAACTGGATTAAAAATAAACTGAATTTAAAATGAACAGAATTTAAAATTCAGCTGAATTTTAAATTCTGTTCATTTTTTATCCACTTTATTTTATATTCTGTTCATTTCTAATCCAGTTTCTTTTAAATTCAGTTCATTTTAAATTCTGTTTCATTTTAACTCGGGCTTATTTTTAATTCCGTTTATTTTAAATTCAGCTGAATTTAAAATAAACGGAATTAAAAATAAGCCAGAGTTAAAATGAAACAGAATTAAAAATTCAGCTGAATTTAAAATAAACGGAATTAAAAATAAGCCAGAGTTAAAATGAAACAGAATTAAAAACTCAGCTGAATTTAAAATAAACGGAATTAAAAACAAAGCAGAGTTAGAAATGACCAGGATCACCAGGAAATGATCCCGGCTGGCGGAACAGGAACAATAAATTTTGATTTTGTTGTTTTCTGCAGGAAATGCTCCGGCCCCGGCCCCGCGGTGGCGGAACGGGAATGACAAACGAAATTTGGGGGTTTTTTTTCACAGGGAAAAACTCACAGGGCACGTGCCTCGGAGCCGGGACAAAAAATGCAATTTTAATTTCTTTTTTTCAGGGAAATGCTCAGGGATCGCTTCCTGTGGTGGAACAGGGACAAAAAAAAATGCAATTTTAACCTTTTTTCACAGGAAAATGCTCAGGGGTCGTGTCCTGTGGTGGAACAGGGACAAAAAATGCAATTTTAGTATTTTTTCAGGGAAATGCTCAGGGATCGCTTCCTCTGGTGGCGGAGCTGGGACAATAAATGCAATTTTAATTTCCTTTTTCAGGGAAATGCTCAGGGGTCGCTTCCTGTGGTGGAACAGGGACAATAAATGCAATTTTAATTATTTTTCAGGGAAATGCTCAGGGATCTCTTCCTGTGGTGGCGGAGCCGGGACAAAAAATGCAATTTTAATTTTTCACAGGGAAATGCTCAGGGATCGCTTCCTCTGGTGGCGGAGCTGGGACAATAAATGCAAATTTTAATTTTTCACAGGGAAATGCTCAGGGGTCGCGTCCTGTGGTGGAACAGGGACAAAAAATGCAATTTAATTTTTTTTTCAGGGAAATGCTCAGGGGTCGCGTCCTGTGGTGGAACAGGGACAATAAATGCAAGTTTTATTTTTTTGGGGGGGAAATTCTCAGGGATCTCTTCCTCTGGTGGCACAACAGGGACAATAAATGCAATTTAATTTTTTTTTTTTTTCCATAGGGAAATGCTCAGGGATCATTTCCTGTGGTGGAACAGGGACAATAAATGCAATTTTAATATTTTTCACAGGGAAATGGCAGACTCGCGTCCCCCCGTGGCAGAACGGGGACAGGCGGTGGAATTTGGGATTTTCCCTCCCCGCCAGGCTCCGCCGGTTCCGAGCCGGGGCAGCACCGCGGAGAGCTCCGGGCACGGCGGCACCGGGAGCCCGCGGAGACTGGGGTGACCCAAAGGGATTTGGGGTGTCACACAGAGATTTGGGGTGACCCAAAGAGATTTGGGGTGTCACACAGAGATTTGGGGTGTCACACAGAGATTTGGGGTGACCCAAAGAGATTTGGGGTGACTCAAAGAGATTTGGGGTGACCCAAAGAGATTTGGGGTGACCCACAGCTTTTTCCATCCCATTTCCCATCCTTTCCCATCATTTCCCATCATTTCTCCAGCCCATTCCCACCCCTTCTCCATCCCATTCCCATCCCATTCCCAAAGAGATTTGGGGTGTCACACAGAGATTTGGGGTGACCCACAGCTTTTTGGGGTGTCACACAGAGCCTTTTCCATCCCATTCCCATCCCTTTCCCATCATTTTCCGTCCCTTTCCCATCCCATTTCCAACCCATTCCCAGCTTTTTCCAGCCCAGCGTTTTCCATCCATTTTCCATCCCTTTCCCTTTTCCATCATTTCCCATCATTTCCCATCATTTCCCATCATTTCCCCAGCCCATTCCCACCCCTTCTCCATCCCATTCCCATCCCTTTCCCTTTCCCTTTCCCTTTCCCATCCCATTCTTTTCTCATCCTTTTCCATCCTTTTCCTTCCCATTCCTTTCCCTTTCCCATCCTCTTCCATCCCGTTCCCATCCCTTTCCCATTATTTTCCATCAATTTCCCACCCCTTCCCTTTTCCCATCCCTTTCCCTTTCCCATCATTTCCCATCCCATTCCCATCCCTTTTCCATCATTTCCCATCCTTTCCCATCCCTTTCCCATCATTTTCCATCCCATTCCCGTCCTTTTCCATCCGATTCCCGTCCTTTTCCATCCCATTCCCATCCTTTTCCACCCTTTCCCATCCCTTTTCCATCTTTTCCCATCCCTTTTCCATCCTTTCCCATCCCATTCCCTTCCTTTCCCACCCTTTTCCATCCCTTTTCTATCCCTTTCCCGTCCCTTTTCCACCATTTTCCATCCCATTCCCATCCCTTTTCCATCCCTTTCCCATCCTTTCCCATCATTTCCCACCCCTTTTCCATCCTTTCCCATCCCTTTCCCATCATTTCCCATCCCATTTCCCATCCCATTCCCGTCCTTTCCCATCCTTTCCCCTCCCTCACCACCAGCTCAGACCAAAATGAACTCCTCCAAAAAGAAGCACAACCACATTTTCCCAACATTCCCAGCAAATCCAGGGAATCGGGAGCGCTGCCCGGAGCCCAGCCCAACCTTCCCCGGAATTCCAGGCAGGAATTTTAACCAGGAGCACCTGCCCGGCCGGGAAGGACGGGAATTACACCCCTCGTGAAATTTACCCAAGCACGGAACTTTACACCGCGCTCCTCGCCGGGGACTCTTAAAAATATCCTTAAAATCCACAAATCGGCCAAAAATCGGGAGTTTTGGCACCGAGGTCCGTTAAAAATACCTTTAAAAATTACAAATCGGCCAAAAATGGGATTTTATTATTCGCGTGCTCCCTTCACAGCTGCTTTGTCATGAAACTGGAGGCACTGAGGTGTGCTAAAAATGCTTTTAAAAATTACAAATAGGCCAAAAATTGTGTTTTTTGGCACCGAGGTGTGTTTTAAAATTTACAAATCGGCCAAAAATTGAGGTTTTTTTGGCGTGCTCCGTCTTTGTCACAGAGCTGGAGGCACCGAGGTGTGTTAAAAATTAAAAAGATATTTACAAATTGGCCAAAAATTGGATTTTTTTGCGTGCTGCTGGCTCGGGAGGCTGAGCATTCCCGGCATCCAAGAGTTCACTCTTGAGGAAAACCGGGAGGGATGGTGAAGAAATTCCGTTTTATGGGAGCCCGGGGAGCACAGGTGGAAAAATGATCCTTGAGGTGGAAGGAGGAGCCAAAATCGGAGCTTTTAATGTGGGTTTGTGGCGGTTTTTGACAAATCCAGAGGTGGGGAAATATCCTGGGTTAATTGGGATGGTCCAGGGATAAAAAATGAAAAATTGGGGGAAATTGGGGAAGGGAAGGGAAGGGAAGGGAAGGGAAGGGAAGGGAAGGGAAGGGAAGGGAAGATCCCTGAGGCCATTCCCAATCCAAGGACAGATCCCTGAGGCCATTCCCAATCCAAGGACAGATCCCTCAGGCCATTCCCAATCCAAGGACAGATCCCTCAGGCCATTCCCAATCCAAGATCCCTCAGGCCATTCCCAATCCAAGGACAGATCCCTCAGGCCATTCCCAATCCAAGGACAGATCCCTCAGGCCATTCCCAATCCAAGGACAGATCCCTCAGGCCATTCCCAATCCTGTTTTCCGCCATTCCAGGCACACCCAGCCCCTGGAACCCTTTGGGATCCCATTCCTGGGATGTTCCCTGGATCCCATTCCCGGGATATTCTCTGGATCCCATTCCTGGGATGGTCCCGGGGGAGCACCAGCATCTCTCCCATCCCACTCCCGTTCCCATTCCCATCCCCATTCCCATCCCATTCCCATCCCATTCCCAGCCCCTCTCCTTCCCTCCATCCAGCCGAGCTTTTCCCACTGGATAAAGAGAATAAATCCCGAATGAATCCCGAATAAACCCTGAATTAATCCCTAATGAATCGTGAATAAACCCTGAATAAATCAGGAATAAATCAGGAATAAATTGGTTTGTGGCGGTTTTTGACAAATCCAGAGGTGGGGAAATATCCTGGGTTAATTGGGATGGTCCAGGGATAAAAAATGAAAAATTGGGGGAAATTGGGGAAGGGAAGGGCCCAGCCCCTGGAACCCTTTGGGATCCCATTCCTGGGATGTTCCCTGGATCCCATTCCCGGGATATTCTCTGGATCCCATTCCTGGGATGGTCCCGGGGGAGCACCAGCATCTCTCCCATCCCACTCCCGTTCCCATTCCCATCCCCATTCCCATCCCATTCCCATCCCATTCCCAGCCCCTCTCCTTCCCTCCATCCAGCCGAGCTTTTCCCGCTGGATAAAGAGAATAAATCCCGAATGAATCCCGAATAAACCCTGAATTAATCCCTAATGAATCCTGAATAAACCCTGAATAAACCCTGAATAAATCAGGAATAAATCAGGAATAAATCAGGGATAAATCTTGAATGAATCCCAAATAAACCCTGAATAAATCCTGAATAAATCAGGAATAAATCACAAATAAATCTTGAATGAATCCCAAATAAATCCTGAATAAATCCTGAACAAATCCTGAATAAATCCCAAATAAACCCTGAATAAATCCCAAATAAATCCCAAATAAATCCCGAATAAAGGCTGAACAAACCCCGAATAAATCCCAAACAAATCCCGGATAAATCCCAGTTCCTGCCCCTTCCCCATCTCGTGGTTCTGTTCGAGCTCAGCCCCCAGGGGCCGTTCCCGGAGCAGCTCCGGATCCTGCCGGGATTTGGGGAATTTGGGGTATTTGGGGAATTAATTTGGGGATTTGGGGAATTAATTTGGGGGCTGCAGGAGGAGGAATCGGCTCCAGGGGGGGAATTTGCAGAGGAACAAGGGGGAGAAGTCACGAGACGGTGACAAAAAAATAATAAAGTTTATAAAATGATAAAGGGTATAAAATAATGAAGTTTGTAAAATAGTAAAGGGTATAAAATGATAAAGGGTAAAAAATAATAAAGGGTAAAAAACAACAAAGGGCATAAAATGATAAAGTGCATAAAAGAATAAATGTTATCAAATAATTCTATTTTATTTTATGTTTATGTCTTTATTTTTTCATTCTTTTATTCTATTATTTAATGTTATTTAATTATTGTCTTTTATTTAATCCTCATCCTTTATTTTATTATAATTATTTTATTTTTTAAATGTTGTTTTATTATTATATTCTAGTTTATTCCCACACTTCATTTTATTCCCATAATTTCATTTATTCTCCATTATTTTCGCTCCCAAACAAGAGGAGCCTTTGAGCTTTCCCAAATCCCGGCCCGAGCGATTTCCCTGGAGCGTTTTGGGGGAATTTTTATGGATTTCCACCGAGGAAATCCCGGCAGAGGAGGAGCTGCTCACCCTCAGCACAAAAATCCCGATTTTCCAGCTGTTTTTTTGGGGGGATTTTTAATTTTTAGAACCAAAACCCGTCATGGAATGGTTTGGGGGAAAAAAAAAAAAAAAAGCATTTTTCAATGTTTTTATTTTCAGTGGCTGGAACCATCCCTGAGTCCATGCACGGAGATTTCCTTAAAAATAAATAAATTTAAATTATTAAAAGCAAGGGGATGAGCCCTAAAAGAAATAATGGAGTAAATAATTAAATAAATATTAAAAGAAATAATAATTTAAAATACATCTTTAGAGGGAAAAAAAAAAACCCAACAGCCACTGAAAAATTTTCTGCCGAGGTGACCTCGGGTGCAGCCAAAATTCTCCAATTTTCGGGAAAATTGGGGTTTTTAAAGGGTTTTTCCCCTCCCAGAGGGGATTTCGGGACCCTTTGGTGAAAATCTTCAGTAAAAATCGGTTTTTCCCCTAATTTCACCACCGACTCCTGCTCGGAAGAATCTCCTTTTTTTTTTGTTTTTATTTTTTGCAGTGAAGCTGAGGAACGCGGCAAAATTCAAATATTCGGCCTCGCCTTTCTTTAAATGAAAAAAGGACGTTTAAAAAATGAGTTTATTCATCAGAATAAAGCCCGAGAAGTGCGCGAGATGAATTGAAAAACGCCTTTTTTTTAAAAAAAAAAAAACCTTCTTTTCTTTTTTTTTCTTTATTTTTCTCCCTGCGGGTTGCGGCAGAGCCGCGCGGCCGCCCCGGACTGCGGAATTTTGAAAAATTAAAATTCAGCTCACGGAGCCCTGCAGCAGGAACGGAGCGGGAATCCACCAGAGGCAGCGGAAATCCTGCTGGGAAAATCCAAATATTCCTCCCCTGGATGAGATTTCTGAGGAGCAGGGGGAAAAAAAAACCAAAAAAAACCAGGAAAAATACGCCTTTTTTTTAAAAAAAAAAAAACCTTCTTTTCTTTTTTTTTCTTTATTTTTCTCCCTGCGGGTTGCGGCAGAGCCGCGCGGCCGCCCCGGACTGCGGAATTTTGAAAAATTAAAATTCAGCTCACGGAGCCCTGCAGCAGGAACGGAGCGGGAATCCACCAGAGGCAGCGGAAATCCTGCTGGGAAAATCCAAATATTCCTCCCCTGGATGAGATTTCTGAGGAGCAGGGGGAAAAAAAAAAAACAAAAAAAACCAGGAAAAAGCGATTTTTTGGGGTTGTTTTGGGAGGGTTTCATCCCCGTGGTGTAAAAACCAGCGGGGCTGTGAATAATCCATTTATTCCGTGGGTTTGGGGTTGTAAAAATCTTTAATTTTGGGGAAAGCGATTAAATAATCCTGCAGAGAGAGGAGAAAAAATGGATTTCGGTGGGGTAAAAAATCTGATTTACCTTTGTGCAGAGCTGAGGGCTGATTAATCCAAATAAAACAGCCCGGAAGGGTGGAGAGGAGCAAATTGAGTTTTAAATTTATCGGATGTCCGGCATTGTTGTCGTTGTGATTTAAATAAATTTAAACCATCATTTAGCTCCAGGAGTTTTCCTGGTTTGTTTTCAGCTCTGAAATGGCGAGGTGACACCAAAAATTCGGGGAAAATCGGTGATAATTCAAATTTTGAATGGACGGAGAGGACAAGAGGGGGAGACCCTTTTTGTAGGTATCAAATGAAATATTTGGGTTGATTTTAGGGGCTCGGATTGGGAAAAAACGGGGTAAAAAAATGAACTTTTGGTGATGTCGGGCACATTAAAAAATCAGAAAAAAAACAGAAAAAATTCAAATTTTGAATAGACGCAGAGGACGGGAGGGGAAAATCCTGGGTGGAGGGGTGAAATGAAATTTTGGGGTTTATTTTAGGGGCTGGAATTGAGGGGAAAAAACGAAGTGAGGGAAAAAAAACGAAAAAAAAGGAAGTTTTACGGGGAAGGCAGAGCAGGCTGAGGTCGCCGTTAATGACATCCCAGGAATGTTTACGGCGCGGGCTCAAGTTCAATGACAAAATCCTTTGAAGGGGAAAGGGAAAGAGGGGAAAAAAGCGAAATAAAAATAAAATAAAATAAAAAAAAACCAAAAAACCCCAGGCCAGGCAGACTTTGTGCGCTGGGAATGAACTTGGACAAAAGAGAGGAGGGGAAGGGAAAGGGGGAGGGAAAGGCTCGGAGGGGCTCGGTGGTCCCAGAGCCTCTGGGGGGATCGGAAATTTGGGGGATTTTGGGGGTTTTGGGGGATTTTGGGGTGTTTGGGTTTGGGGGAAATTGGGAGAGGAGAGAGAAGGGGACAGAGGAGGGCTGGTTCAGCTCAGGTTTTGGGGTGATCTAGCCCAGGTTTTGGGGCTGGTTTAGCCCAGGATTTGGGGCTGGTTTAGCCCAGTTTTGGGGCTGGTTTAGCCCAGGTTTTGGGACTGTTTTAGCCCAGTTTTGGGGCTGGTTTAGCTTAGGATTTGGGGCTGTTTTAGCCCAGTTTTGGGGTGATCTCGCCCAGGTTTTGGGGCTGTTGCTCTTTCCCGGATTTTGAGGCTTTTTAAGCCCAGGTTTTGGGACTTTTGAGCCCAGATTTGGGCTTTTTAAAGCCCAGGTTTGGGGCTTTTTTTAGCCCAGGTTTTGGGGCTGCTCTTCCCCAGATTTCAGTGCCACTCTGCCTCAGGTTTGGGGGCTTTTTTAGCCCAGGTTTGGGGCTGTTTTAGCCCGGGTGTTGGGGCGATCTAGCCCAGGTTTTAGGCTGGTTTAGTTTAGGATTTGGGGCTGTTTTAGCCCGGGTGTTGGGGTGATCTAGCCCAGATTTTGGTGCTTTTTTAGCCCAGGATTTGGGGCTGTTTTAGCCCAGATTTTGGAGCTTTTTTAGCCCAGATTTTGGAGCTTTTTTAGCCCAGGTTTTGGGGCTGGTTTAGCCCAGATTTTGGTGCTTTTTAAGCCCAGGTTTTGGGGCTGTTTTAGCCCTGGCGTTGAGGCTGTTTTATCCCAGATTTGGAGCTGTTTTAGCCCAGGTTTGAGGCTGTTCTATCCCAGATTTGGCGCTGTTTTATCCCAGATTTGCGGCTGCTTTATCCCGGATTTTGAGCCGGTTTAGCCCAGTTTTCAGCGCTGCTCTGGCCCGGGTTTTGCGAGTCTCAAGTTCAACGGCAAAGGGAGGGGGCTGGGAGCGTTCCCCTGGCCCGGCGCCCCCGGCGCGGCTCCTTCCCGGCGTTTTACGAGGATGTCGGGCCCTTCTCGCCCTTTGCTGAGGCCGCCGTGTGAAGCTTTTACAGCTCTGCCCGAGACTGCGCCTCCTCCCCTTCCCAGCTGCGCGTCCGCTCCGCTCCGCGGGCCAGCGCCGGGGGCGGGGGGGCCGCGGCTGCGTCTGAGCGATGGATCCCGGTCTGGGAAGGGTTCCCGGTCTGGGGAATGGTTCCCGGTTTGGGGAATGGTTCCCAGTTTGGGGAATTGTTCCCAGTTTGAGGGATGGTTCCCAGTCTGTGCCACGGCTCCCAGTTTGGGGAATGGTTCCCAGTCTGTGCCACGGCTCCCAGTTTGTGCCACGGCTCCATCTGAGGGATGGATCCCGGTTTGGGAAGGGTTCCCAGTTTAATGGTTCCCAGTCTGAGGGACGGATCCCAGTTTGAACCATGGCTCCCAGTTTGGGGAATGGTTCCCAGTTTGTGCCAAGACTCCCAGTCTGAGGGATGATTCCCAGTTTGTGCCTCAGCTCCCAGTTTGAACCACATCTCCCAGTTTCGGAATGGTTCCCAGTCTGAGGGATGGATCCCAGTCTGAGGAATGGTTCCCAGTTTGGGGAATGGTTCCCAGTCTGAGGGATGGTTCCCAGTTTGTGCCTCGGCTCCCAGTTTGATCCATGGCTCCCAATTTGAGGAATGGTTCCCAGTTTCAGGGATGGCTCCCAGTTTGAGCCCAGTTTCCCAGTTTGATCCCAGTTTCCCACTGGTCTGTGGATTTCCAGCTGGTTTGGGGAAAAGATCTCTGGGTGGAAAATGGGAAAAAATAAAAGAATGGAGGGGGGAAATAGAGAAAAAAACCCTTTAAAATAGAGATAAAACCCCTTTAAAATAGAGAAAAAAACTCCTTTAAAAAAGAGAAAAAATCTCCTTTAAAATAGAGAAAAAAACCCTTTAAAAAAGAGAAAAAAACTCCTTTAAAATAGAGAAAAAAACCCTTTAAAATTGAGAAAAAACTCTTTAAAATAGAGGAAAAATCCCTTTAAAATAGAGAAAAAAACCCTTTAAAATGGAGCAAAAACCCCTTAAAAATAGAGAAAAAAACCCTTTAAAATTGAGAAAAAACTCTTTAAAATAGAGAAAAAAACCCTTTAAAATAGAGAAAGAAACCCCTTTAAAATAGAGAAAAAACCCTTTTAAACGGATTTAAAAACCCTTTAAAATGGAGAAAAAACCCCTTAAAAATAGACAAAACCCCTTTTCCTAAGAGGACGACCCCGCGCACGGAGGGGGGCTGGGCGGGAGCGACCCTTCCCAAAGCCATAAATCCAGCGGGATTGGCCGGGTTTATGGGATTATTTTTATTTTCCGTCCTTCGGGGACTCGCGGGGCTCGGGCAGGGCCCCGACCCCCCGGGAATTGGGGGGAGAAAGTTCGTTATTGGGAAAATCGGGGGGGGGTTGGGGTTTTCATCCCTCCGCCAGCTCAGAAAATGCAAATATTGGGGAAAATCGGGATTTTCAGCGGGATTTGGGTGGGCAAGAACTCCTGGATCCCCCTCCCCCCACCCAAAAAAAATCCCTTTTCCTGCTTTTTTTAGGGAATTTTTTGCCGAGCTGGGGTCACGGAGAGGCGCGGGGAGGGGTTTATGACGTCAGCATGTACTGACGTCATACCTCGGAGCGCCCGGCTATTGGCTGTTCGCCTCTCTGGGGTTGTGACGTCACCAGGGAAGGTCCGCAGGGAGGAAAAATCTGGGGGAAAAGGGAAAAAATGGGAAAAACCCCAAGGGAGAGCGCGGCCAAATATCCCAAAAATCCCTCATTAAACAACAAAAAAAACCACCTAAAAATATCAGTATTTAGGGCAAAATGAGGTTTAAAACTGGAATTTAGAAAAGGAGGAAAAGGCAGCGGGGAAAAGGCGGATTTTGAGTGGAAACCGTGGAGTTTATTGGACTTTTCAGAGGTTTTTTAGGAGTTTCAGGTGGGTTTAAAGGCGAGCCGCTGCCTTGAAACAGCGAGGTGTGAAACTGAGAAACTGCCAGCTGGAAAGAGCCGAGAAAATAAAATAGAAATAAAATAAAAATAGAAATAGAAATAATATCCCCCCCAGCTGATCATCCTGCTGGAATTTGGGAGGGTTTTTTTTAAAAATGTTTTTTTTTTTTTGTTTTAAAAGCCCCAATTCTGCCGCAGAGCAGGGGGCGGGGTTGGGGGGAATTCAGGGGATTTTGGGGTCTGGGGTCTTTGGAGAGGCCTGGGAGGTGCCGGGCACGGGGGAGGGTCCCCTCCTTTGGGGGCAGGGGGACAAAAGGGGTCCCTGTGACAAATGGGGGTCCCTGTGACAAATGGGGGGTCCCGGTGACAAAAGGGGGGGTCCCGGTGACAAACTGGGGGTCCTCTTCACTCCCCGGTGCCAAAAGGGGGTGGCGGTGTCCCCTTCACTCCCCGGGGGACAAAGGGGAGTCCCTGTGCCCCGCGGGGGTCCCGGTGCCACCCAGGGGTCCCGGTGCCACGCGGGGGTCGTGGTGACACGGGGAGTTCCCTGTGTCACGGGGGGGTCACGGTGCCACGCCGGGGTCGCAGTGTCCCTGTGACAAACGGGGTTCCCTAAGCCACGCAGGGGTCCCGGTGCCCCACGGGGGGTTCCCGGTGCCTCACGGTGTTCCCGGTGCCCTGCGGGGGTCGCGGTGCCACTCGGGGGTCCCCGTGTCCCTGTGCCCCGCGGTGTCCCGCTCCCTGCGGTGTTCCCTGTGCCACGCAGGGGTCCCGGTGCCCCCCGGTGTTCCCGTTGCCCCACGGGCAGTTCCCGGTGTCCGCGGTGTTCCCGGTGCCGGTGTCCCGCTGCCCCCCGTTGTCCCGGTGCCCTATGGGCGGTTCCCGGTGCCGGTGTCCCGGTGCCCGCCGTGTTCCCGGTGTCTCACGGGCAGTTCCCGGTGCTGGTGTCCCGCTGCCCCACGGGCTCTTCCCGGTGCCCGCTGTGTCCCGGTGCCCGCGGTGTCCCGCTGCCCCACGGGCGGTCCCCGGTGCCCGCGGTGTCCCGGTGCCCGCCGTGCTCCCGGTGCCCGCGGGGTCCCGCTGCCCCACGGGCGGTTCCCGGTGCCCGCGGTGTCCCTCTGCCCGCGGTGTTCCCGGTGCCCGCCGTGTTCCCGGTGCCCGCGGTGTCCCGGTGCCCGCGGTGTCCCGCTGCCCCACGGGCGGTTCCCGGTGCCCGCGGTGTCCCGGTGCCCCGGGCTCGGCTCAGGGGGTGCCGCCGGCTCCGGCCTTGCCCTTGGCCAGCACCTTCTTGAGGGGGGATACGGGGGGACACAGGGGGATACGGGGGGGACACAGGGGGACACAGAGAGGTCACAGCGCGGTCACTGCCCGCCCCAAAGCCCCCCGGCCCGGCCCGGCCCCGCCCGCTGCGCCCCTCGCCGAGCCCGCCGAGGTTTGAAAATGCTCCCTTCTGTCCCTCCTGGTTTTCCAGACCTGAATCCTCCCTCTAAATGTTGAAAAGAATTTAATTTCTCTATTCTCCCTCTTGATATTGAAAGGTTTTGAAGCTCTGAGTTTTCCCTCTCCATATTAAAAAAATAAAACTCTATATTCTCCTCTTGGTATTAAATGGTTTTGAATTTCTCTATCCTCCCTCTCGGTATTTAAAAACATTCATTTTCTGTTTTCTTTCTCGTGGTATTGGAAGTTTTTAAAGTTCTGTACTCTTCCTTTCAAGATTTAAATTTTTTAATATTCTCCCTCCTGGTGTTTAAAGATTTTAAAGTTCTATATTCTCCCTCTAGATCTTGGAAGATTTTAAAGCTCGGGATTTTCCCTCTAGATACTGAAATTTTAAATTTCTATATTCTCCCCTTGGCATTAAAATGTTTTAAAGGTTGATATTCTCCCTCTCAATATAGAAATTTTAAATTTCGATATTCTCCCTCTTGATATTGAAAGGTTTTGGAGCTCTGTGTTCTCCCTCTGGATATTTAAAATTTTTGAAGTTCTGTGTCCTCCCTGTCGGTATTTAAAGGTTTGGGTTCAGCGCTCTGCATTTCTCAACTTTTCCGCCCTGGGAGCCGGGAATGTCACCGTGGGAACACCGGGAATGTCACCCGGAATGGCACGGGCCGGACTCAATAATGTCATTTTCTGAGCCCCAAAATATCGTCATCTGCACCCCGAGAAATGATCAATTAAATCCCGAGAAATGATCATTGAAATCCCGAGAAATGATCATTTAAATCCTGAGAAATTATCCTATGAATACCGATAAATAATAATTTAAATCCTGAGAAATGATCCTTTGAATTCTGATAAATGATCCTTTGAATCCCGAGAAATGATCCTTTGAATTCTGATAAATGATCCTTTGAATTCTGATAAACGATCATTTGAATTCTGATAAATGATCACTTGAATTCTGATAAACGATCATTTGAACCCTGACCCCAAACCCCCTAAACCCGGCTGGGTTTAACCCTGACCCCAAACCCCCTAAACCCGGCTGGGTTTAACCCTGACCCCAAACCCCCTGAACCCGGCTGGGTTTAACCCTGACCCCAAACCCCCTGAACCCGGCTGGGTTTAACCCTGACCCCAAACCCCCTAAACCCGGCTGGGTTTAACCCTGACCCCAAACCCCCTAAACCCGGCTGGGTTTAACCCTGACCCCAAACCCCCTGAACCCGGCTGGGTTTAACCCTGACCCCAAACCCCCTGAACCCGGCTGGGTTTAACCCTGACCCCAAACCCCCTAAACCCGGCTGGGTTTAACCCTGACCCCAAACCCCCTAAACCCGGCTGGGTTTAACCCTGACCCCAAACCCCCTGAACCCGGCTGGGTTTAACCCTGACCCCAAACCCCCTGAACCCGGCTGGGTTTAACCCTGACCCCAAACCCCCTAAACCCGGCTGGGTTTAACCCTGACCCCAAACCCCCTAAACCCGGCTGGGTTTAACCCTGACCCCAAACCCCCTGAACCCGGCTGGGTTTAACCCTGACCCCAAACCCCCTGAACCCGGCTGGGTTTAACCCTGACCCCAAACCCCCTAAACCCGGCTGGGTTTAACCCTGACCCCAAACCCCCTAAACCCGGCTGGGTTTAACCCTGACCCCAAACCCCCTGAACCCGGCTGGGTTTAACCCTGACCCCAAACCCCCTGAACCCGGCTGGGTTTAACCCTGACCCCAAACCCCCTAAACCCGGCTGGGTTTAACCCTGACCCCAAACCCCCTAAACCCGGCTGGGTTTAACCCTGACCCCAAACCCCCTGAACCCGGCTGGGTTTAACCCTGACCCCAAACCCCCTGAACCCGGCTGGGTTTAACCCTGACCCCAAACCCCCTAAACCCGGCTGGGTTTAACCCTGACCCCAAACCCCCTAAACCCGGCTGGGTTTAACCCTGACCCCAAACCCCCTAAACCCGGCTGGGTTTAACCCTGACCCCAAACCCCCTAAACCCGGTTTAACCCTGACCCCAAACCCCCTAAACCCGGCTCAGTTTAACCCTGACCCCAAACCCCTAAACCCAGCTGGGTTTAACCCGGACCCCAAACCCCCCAAGCCCGATCCCCGTTAACCCTGACCCCAAACCCCTAAACCCGACTGCTTTAACCCTGACCCCAAACCCAGCCGGGTTTAACCCTGTCCCCAAACCCCTGCCCGCTTTAACCCTGTCCCCAAACTCCCCCCCCCAAACCCCTGCCCGCTTTAACCCCTTCCCTCCCGCTCTACCTGCGAAGGCGGGTTTCAGCAGGAAGCCGGGCTGGCCCTGCTCCTTGGCACGGCACATCTGCCCTGCCCAGCCGTGCCAGGCCTGGGGGCACCCCCCGGGCTCCTGGGCCAGCAGCCCCTCGGCGCGGGGCTCGCCCAGCACGGCCACGTCCAGGTGGAAGCCGCCCACGGGCGGGTAGGGCGCTCCGTAGCCCGGGTAGAAGGCGAACTCGGCGGGGCGGCTCTGGAAGTCCTCGCCGCCCCCGGGAGCCTCCAGGAATTTGTCGCCCACCGGGAAGGGTCCCTGGTGGGCCGGGCCGGCCTTGAGCGAGCCGCGGGCCACGCGGCACGAGTAGAAACCGCTGCCGAAATAACCGTAGGGCAGCGGAGCCGAGGAGGAGCCCGGAGGGGGCTTGGGGGGCTCCGGGGGCGCCTCCGGGGGGAAAGCGGGGTTCATCCCGGCGGGGGGCGAGAGGCAGGGAGCAAGAGGAGGAGGAGGAGGAGGAGGAGGAGGAGGAGGAGGGGGAGGCAGCAGCCCCCGGGGCTGGCCGCCCGCGAAGCCGCCCGGAGCCAGGAGCCCCTCGAGGCCCGGGGGCTGCATGGGGGGCGGCGCGGGGGCCGGGGCATGGGGAGAGGCAGCTCGGAGCGCCCGGGCTCTGCCCGAGGGGGGTCCCCCCGATCTTTTTAAAAGGCTGCGAGCCGCCCCCAGAGCTGATTTTTTCTCCCCCCACCAGCCGGGGCCGGCCTGACGCAACGGGAGGAAGGTTCGCTCATTGGTCGTGGGGTGGGGGGAAAGGGGGGGAAAAGGGAAAAAATCCAACCCCGCATCGCGGGGAAAAAAAAAAAAAATCCTTCAGTCTCAATAAAGAGCTGGAGAAATTGCGAAAATGCTTTTATTGCCCGGGAGAGGAGGAGGAGGAGGAGGAGGAGGAGGAGGAGGAGGGGACCCCCGGGCAAGCAGCAGGAGGGGACTCGGAAATAAAAAATAAAAATCGTGCGGGGAAGGCAGGGGTGGGGAAATGGGGGAAAAGAAGCGAGAAAAGGTAAACCAGGAAGGGCAGGCCCAGGGTGGAAAAAAAAATCCGGGCTGGGATTGAAATCGCATGAGGAGGAGGAGGAGGAGGAGGAGGGGGAGGCAGCAGCCCCCGGGGCTGGCCGCCCGCGAAGCCGCCCGGAGCCAGGAGCCCCTCGAGGCCCGGGGGCTGCATGGGGGGCGGCGCGGGGGCCGGGGCATGGGGAGAGGCAGCTCGGAGCGCCCGGGCTCTGCCCGAGGGGGGTCCCCCCGATCTTTTTAAAAGGCTGCGAGCCGCCCCCAGAGCTGATTTTTTCTCCCCCCACCAGCCGGGGCCGGCCTGACGCAAGGGGAGGAAGGTTCGCTCATTGGTCGTGGGGTGGGGGGAAAGGGGGGGAAAAGGGAAAAAATCCAACCCCGCATCGCGGGGAAAAAAAAAAAAAATCCTTCAGTCTCAATAAAGAGCTGGAGAAATTGCGAAAATGCTTTTATTGCCCGGGAGAGGAGGAGGAGGAGGAGGAGGAGGAGGAGGAGGAGGGGACCCCCGGACAAGCAGCAGGAGGGGACTCGGAAATAAAAAATAAAAATCGTGCGGGGAAGGCAGGGGTGGGGAAATGGGGGAAAAGAAGCGAGAAAAGGTAAACCAGGAAGGGCAGGCCCAGGGTGGAAAAAAAAATCCGGGCTGGGATTGAAATCGCCTTTATTTTTCATTTTTAATTTTTCATTTTTAGGGGTTTTTTAATGGTTTTCTGCTGCCGAGCCCGGCGCACACCTGACTGAGCCTCGCCCTGCCCTTCCCCAGGGGTTCCCCCCTCCAAAATCCCAATTCCGCCCCCCTGGGCCCTGAAAATCAGAAAGAGAGGAAAATTTGATTCCCTGGGGATCCGTGAGAATCTCCACCTGAAATATCCCAAACCTGAAATATCCCAAACCTGAAATATCCCAAACCTGAAATATCCCAAACCTGAAATATCCCAAACCTGAAATATCCCAACCTGAAATATCCCAAACCCCGGGACCTGCCTCGGTTCCATCCCAGCCTGAAACCTCGTCTGGAATTGTCGGGAACCGGGCAGTTCCTCCCGTTTGGGAAATTCCTCCCGTTTGGGCAATTCCTCCCGTTTGGGAAATTCCTCCCATTTTTAGCAATTCCTCCCATTTTTAGCAATTCCTCCCATTTTTGCAATTCCTCCCATTTTTGCCATTCCTCCCATTTTTGCCAATTCCTCCCATTTTTAGCAATTCCTCCCATTTTACCAATTCCTCCCATTTTTACCAATTCCTCCCATTTTTGCCAATTCCTCCCATTTTTAGCAATTCCTCCCATTTTTAGCAATTCATCCCATTTTTAACAATTCCTCCCATTTTAGCAATTCCTCCCATTTTACCAATTCCTCCCATTTTTGCCAATTCCTCCCATTTTTGCCAATTCCTCCCATTTTTTTTTCCCCTCCCCCCTATTCCTTCCAATTTCTGGCAATTCCCTTTTAATTTTTCTTTTCCTCCCCAATTCCTTCCCTTGGAACATCCCGAAGGGAAAGGTTTTGGGAAAGGGAGGTGGGAAAAGGAACCAGAAAATCCCCTTGGGGCTCCAGGAGCGCCGGGCAGGTGGAGGGACGGACGGACAGACGGACAGACGGACGTGGGCCGAGGGATCCCACGGGTCCGGAAGAATTTGGGGTGAATAAAAGAATTATTTCACAGCGCCCGCTCGAAGCCACCCCGGTATTTTTAATTTGCTGTACACAGATTTTTTATTTTTTTCCCTTTTTCCCTCTTTTCTCGCCCAAAATCCCGCTGGGGAAAAGCTTGGCCGAAATTCCCCCAAAAGCAGCTTCGACTCTTTTCCCTCGTGTGGGTGAACCCGGAGTTTCCCTCGTGTGGGTGACCCCGGAGTTTTCTGTTTTTTGTCCCCAAAACCGCCATAAAATTCCCTTTTCTGCGTTTTTTTTCTGGGAGCAGCGGCGGCAGCGCTGGGGACAGAAACCCGCTGGAAATGGGGGTTGGGAGCGACGATGACAACGGGGGAAAACCCCAAATATCCCCCAAGACGCCAGACACGACCCCCAAACCCACCCCTAAAAAAACAAACAAAAAACCAAAAAGAAACCCACAAAAAAAAACCAAACCAAAACAAAACAAAAAAAATAAAAAGCAAACCGCCACCTCTGCACTGGCCGAAAAAAAAATCACACAAAAAATCAAAAATTCAATTTCCACAGGAAAAAAAAACCGAGTAAAACCCAAAAAATCCGCCCGGTTCCAACCCCCCCGAAGCCCCTTTTTTCCCTTTTTTTTCCCCTTTTTTAAATTTTTTCCCCTTTTTCTCCCTTTTCTCCCTCCCCAGCCCCTTTTCCGCGCCCGCGCTGTTTGCCGAGGCTCTCTCCGCATTCCCGGCAGGAAAAGGTCGGGCAGAGCCGAGGTCAAGGCCAAGTTGAAAGTTAAAAAAGTAAAAAAAAAACTTTCAAAAGCTCCGAGCCCTTCGGAGCCGCGGGGATCTCTCGGTCCTGGCCGAGATTTGGGGGGAAAACTCCGGATTTGTCCCAAATTTGAGGCTGAGTTCGGATCTGCGGCCGGAGGAATTCCCTGTGAGCTTTCAGCACTTGAATTCCTTTTAATTCATTTGGCTTTT
This sequence comes from Pyrgilauda ruficollis, assembly GCF_017590135.1. Lineage (NCBI taxonomy): Eukaryota > Metazoa > Chordata > Aves > Passeriformes > Passeridae > Pyrgilauda > Pyrgilauda ruficollis. Next base: position 3,557 of record NW_024528744.1, on the reverse strand, counting down.
AGGGCTGAGGATTTTTCTGTGAGTTTTCAGCCTTTTAATTCATTTGGTTTTTTAACGCTGAGGATTTTTCTGTGAGTTTTCAGCCTTTTAATTCATTTGGTTTTTAACGCTGAGAACATTTCTGTGAGTTTTCACCCTTGAATTCCTTTTAATTAATTTGGTTTTTTAGCCCTGAATATTTTTCTGTGAGTTTCCAGCCCTTGAATTCCTTTTAATTAATTTGGTTTTTTAGCCCTGAATATTTTTCTGCGAGTTTTCAGCCCTTTAAAATATTTGATTTTTCACGCTGAGGGTTTCCCTGCCCGTTTTCATCCCTTTAATTGATTTGACTTTTAGCGCTGAGGATTTCCCCGCCTGTTTCCAGCCCTTGAATTCCCTTCGATTTATTTGATTTTCAGCGCTCAGGATCCTCAGCTCTTTCTTTGCCTTTGATTTTTTGTTTTTTTTTTATTTTTAATGCACAAAGGAAGAAAATCCGGAGAGGGATCGGCGGCGCACGGACACCTCGAAAAACCAGGAGACCGAGCTAAAATTGGGTAAAAATCGGATTTTTTCCCTGTCCCGAGGAGCCGCGGTGAGCGGGGCTTTGCTGCCCCGGCAGGAATTCTCTTTTTTCACCCCAAAAACGCCCTTCGCTTCATTTATTACAATTTTTTCCCCAAATTCCTTTTAAACCGGAGGAGAATTTCGAGCAGAGGGAGCCCTTTAAAAACGAGATTTCCAACCCGACAATGAGATTTCCCTTCTTTGAGGATTTCAGAGAAAATTTCAGTGTTTAAAGCGAGAACAAGGCGTTTATCTTAAATGAAAAAAATCTGAATTTTTCACCAGCTCCTCTCTCAATGACCGACATGGAAATTACCAAGCTCCCTTATCAGTTTGCAGCCGCTCTTTTATGATATTCTCCACAGGATCCATTTAATATTTATCCCATCTGGAGCCTGAAAAATCCCTGGAACAACTTTTTAAAAGTCTGGGATTTTATTTTATTTTTTTTTTTTTAAAGCAGTTGAATCTGAACCATCATCACAAAACACAAAGGGAAAAAAAAAAGAAATAAAAATCAAACCCAACCCAAACCCCAAAGCAGTTTGAAGAGGAGATTAAAAAGAAAAAAAAAAAATAAGGAATTGGAACTACTGAAAGGCTTCACGTTTGGAAATAATCAATGGCTGGAAAATTGGATTCTGGCTCTGGAAGGGAGCCCAGCTCCTCGCTGGATTCTGCCAAGATTTCGGGGAGCAAAAAAAAAAATCAAATCAAGGCCAACATTTTTGATCATTTTTGATCTTTTATTTCATGTTTCCCCCCAATTCTGTGCTCAGCTGCGGCCGCTCCCTGCCCTCCCCAGCGCTGCTCGGGGTTTCTTTCTGTTCCCGGTGCCGAATTTGGGTTTTCCGGCGCGTTTTTTGGTGGATCCTTTGAACAGATCCTGGCAGGGGAACAGAGAGCCCGGCCCGGCCCCGCCCGGCGCCGCGGGGACCCCGGAGCCGCTCCCCTTGGGGGGACCCCCGACCCGGGGCTCTGTAGGATCAATTTTGGGGTGGATGGGGAGATCCCAGACCTGGGGGTTCTGTTGGACCCGTTTTTGGAGTGGATGTGGGGGATCCCAGACCCGGGGGTTCTGTAGGAACAATTTTGGGGCGGATGTGGGTGATTCCAGACCCTAGGTCCTGTAGGATCAATTTTGGGGTGGATGTGGGGGATTCCAGACCCGGGGTCCTGTAGGATCAATTTTGGGGTGGATGGGGGCGATCCCAGAACCGGGGGTTCTGTAGGATCATGTTTGGGGCAGATGTGGCGGACCCCAGACCTTGAGCTCTGCAGGATCAGGTGTAGGGAGAGATTTTGTTCTGTAGGAACAATTTTGGGGCGGATGTGGGTGATTCCAGACCCTAGGTCCTGTAGGATCAATTTTGGGGTGGATCGGGGTAATCCCAGACCTGGAGTTCTATAGGAACAATTTTGGGGTGGATGTGGGGGATTCCAGACCCGGGGTCCTGTAGGATCAATTTTGGGGTGGATGGGGGCGATCCCAGAACCGGGGGTTCTGTAGGATCATGTTTGGGGCAGATGTGGCGGACCCCAGACCTTGAGCTCTGCAGGATCAGGTGTAGGGAGAGATTTTGGGGTGGCTCCAGACCTGGGGGTTCTGTTGGACCCGTTTTTGGGGTGGACTGGGGCGATTCCAGACCTGGGGTTTGTCTTGGATCCATTTTGGGGAGAGATTTTGGGGTGGTTCCAGACCTGAGGGTTCTGTAGGATCAACTTCGGGGTGGATGGGGGCGATTTCAGACTCAGGAGTTTTCTTGGATCATTTTAGGGAGAGATTTTGGGGTTTTCTTGGATACATTCTCGGGGTGGATGTGGGATTTCCAGAGCTGGGAATTTTGTTGGATCCATTTTTGGGGTGGATGTGGGGATTCCAGACCCGGGGGTTTTGTTGGATCCATTTTTGGGGTGGGTGTGGGGATTCCAGACCCGGGGGTTTTGTTGGATCCATTTTTGGGGTGGGTGTGGGTGATTCCAGACCCGGGGGTTTTGTCAGATCTGTTTTTGCCATCCCTGCTCCTCCCAGGGTTTTCCTGCTCTCCCCGGCCTCGCCTCCTCTCCCTTTTCCCTGTTTAGTTCCTTTTTGAGCAAGGATGGCCCAGGGTGGTCCTGGGGTTCTGCTCCTGTCCCACCTGAGCCCCCCAGCTGGGGCTGTCCCTGTCCCCAGACAGAGCCCGAGCCCTGGGGGTCCCCAAAGGCTGCAGCTCCCGGGGCCCTCCTGTCCCAGCTGCGAACCCCCAAAATGCCCCAGGGAGCCAAAGGGACCAACCCCGACCCCCCACCCACCCAATCCTGCATCAAACCATGGATCCATCCATGGATCCATCCATCCATCCATAGGGTCACAGCCCGTCCTGGGGGTTTGAGCTCCCCAGTCCCAGTTCCCCCCAGTTCCCCGTCCCTCCCTGGGTCTGGTTTGAGCTCCCGGAGTGCGGCCGGAACAGCAACGGCCAAGGGCTGGGAATGCATCCCAAAGTGAGGGACAGGGAGCTGGGAGAGAACTGGGAATGAACGGGGAACCCCGCGGGAAATAACTGGGCTTGAACTGGGAAATAACTGGGAATAAAATGGGAACGAACTGGGAATAAAATGGGAATGAACTGGGAATAAAATTAGAATGAACTGGGAATAAAATTAGAACGAACTGGGGCCAAACTGGGAATTAACTGGGAATGAACTGGGAACCCAGTGGGAAATAACTGGGAATAAAATGGGAATGAACTGGGAATAAAATGAGAACGAACTGGGAATAACAAACTGGGAATAAAATGGGAATGAACTGGGAATAAAATTGGAACGAACTGGGGCCAAACTGGGAATTAACTGGGAATGAAGTGGGAATAAAATGAGAACGAACTGGGCCTGCCGAGCTCCTGAGCTCCCTCTGCTCCCTGTCCCGCCTCGCCGGGGAACTGGGAATGGGGTGGGGAGGGCGGCAGAGCCCCCCGAGCCCCCCGGGCACCCCGAGCCTCGCCCGCGGCTCGGCGCGGGTCCCGGGGTGGCCC
>NW_024528743.1:0-851 GCF_017590135.1 Pyrgilauda ruficollis | reverse complement strand
TTTAACTCATGCAAATTGTCTGAATAGAATGAGGAACAGAGAAGGTAACTGCCAGCTTTCAGAAGTAAGCAGCCTTGGCTAAGTATATGTCATTCTTTTTTATTTTAATGAATCAGACCAACACCTAGACAAAAGCATCACAGGAAAAGGGACTCAGTTTTGGAAGACACCTCTCTAAAATTATCCAAGTAATCAAAAGATTGTGACTTGTTTTAGTTCTATTGGTCAACTACTGATTGCAAATCAAAATAATGTAAAAAAATGCTCAATTATTGGTTTCATTAGTTCCCAAGTCTTTCATTTGTTGTTGTAGCATGAATTAGAACAAGGTCTTAGGTTTCTGAAAAAATTTTTCCTCCTTTAAGAAGCTATCATTGTGACTTTTTTTCTTGTGAGTTGAAAAGCCTTCTCTTGTAAAGCATTAGTCTTCTCATATTTACTTTTGGAAGAGCACCAAAAGCACCTGTGCTGTCAGTAACTACTAAGGCTCTTGTCACCTCCCTCTTCACCTTCATGGATGGTCCTTAAAGGCAATAGTGTCATTTGTACTAGAGTGAATTTGGTACTAGGCACATATTAGTGTAATAGAAGAATGTCATAGAGCTGAAAAGTGACATGTGTACACAATGGTCCTGTGGGACAAATCAGTCCTAAAGATTCCTGCATACCGTTTCTCTTAAGATGATTTACAGGACATGGAGGTTAATGTGCTGGGAGAAGCTGTAGAATAGATTTGAGATGAGGTGCAATACTACCATGTCGTGTAAATGTTTCTGTGGTGTCCTGGTTTCAGCTGGAACAGGGTCAGTTTTCATAGTAATAGTTGGTACAGTGCTGTGTTTTGGATTTAG
>NW_024528742.1:0-837 GCF_017590135.1 Pyrgilauda ruficollis | reverse complement strand
CCAGTGAGGGTCCTGGGGCCACCAATCCCTCAGACCCCCCCAAATACACCTGAGACCCACCCCAAACACACCTGGGACCCCCCAAAATCCTCCCCAGTCCCCTGGGACCCCCAGATTCCCCCAACCCTCCCCATGGCTCTCACCTGTGGGGCTCAGGGGTGGAGCCTCACCTGGTACCTGAGCGGGGCTGAGCCCAGGCTCCAGCCATGGACCCCCCCAAACCCCCCAGGACCCCCCAAATTCCTCCCAGGCCCCCCCAAATTCCCCCACCCCTCCCCTGGTGAGCTCAGGTGCACAGGTGAGGGCGGTACCTGAGCAGGTACTGCAGTGAGCTCCCCCTGAGGCTCCTTCAGGGGTACCCTGGGACCCCCAAACCCCCCTGGACCCCCCAGGACCGCCATACCCGGTGTGCCCGTGGCTGCAGGTGGCAGTGGTACCTGAGCAGCTGCCACAGGAGGTTCAGGGGCTCCATCAGGGGTACCCCAGTCCTCCCAGCTCCCCCATTCTCCCAGGTCCCCCCAGTCCCCCCGTGCCCCCAGTTCCCCCATACCTGGTGTGCCTGCGGGCGCAGCCATGCCCAGTGCCACAGCAGCCACTGCAGCAGCTCCAGGGGCTCCCTCAGGGGTACCCCAGCATCTCCGCAGTTCCCCCATTCCCCCCAGTTCTCCCAATTACACCCCAATCCTCCCAGTTCCCCCATACCTGGTGTGCCTGCGGGCACAGCCATGCCCAGTGCCACAGCAGCCACCGCAGCAGGTCCAGGGGCTCTCTCAGTGGTACCCCAGCATCGCCCCAGTCCCCCCAGTCTCCCCATTCCCCCAGTCTCCCCCATTCCCC
>NW_024528741.1:0-837 GCF_017590135.1 Pyrgilauda ruficollis | reverse complement strand
GTCCCAGTTCATCCCAAACCCTTCCCCGTGTTGTCACGCGCCGTGTGACATCATCAGTGACATCATCAATGATGTCACAGGGTCACAGATGACGTCACAGACAGAGACTAAGGTGATCCCATCCCAGTTCATCCCAGTCCCCTCCCAGTCTGTCCCAGTTCATCCCAAACCCTCCCCATGCTCTCACACATGTGAGATGTCACTGATGACACGTGACGTCATCCGTGACATCATCAATGACGTCACAGGGTCACCGATGACGTCACAGACTAAGGCGATCCCACAGCGATGTCACCGGTGACGTCATAGGGTCGCCGATGACGTCACAGACAGAGACTAACGTGATCCCATCCCAGTTCCTCCCAGTCCGTCCCAGTTCATCCCAAACCCTTCCCCATGCTCTCACGCGCCCTGTGACGTCATCAGTGACGTCACAGAGAAAAAGGCGATCCCATCCCAGTCCAAACCAGTATAACCCAGTATAACATAGTATAACCCAGTATAACCCAGTCCAAACCAGTACAACCCAGTATAACCCAGTAAGGCACTCACGGGTTGGGCCATTCCCAGCTGCCCCCAGTCCAAACCAGTCCCGACCAGTCCAAACCAGTACAAACCAGTATAACCCAGTATAAACCAGCACTCACGGGTTGGGGCACTTCCAGTCCCCCCCAGTATAACCAGTATAAACCAGTACAAATCACTCACGGGTTGGGACTCTCCCAGTCCCCCCCAGTCCATCCCAGTCCCTCCCAGTATAACCCAGTACATCCCAGTATAACCCAGTCCAAACCAGTCCCGACTAGTCCAAACCAGTACAAACCAGTACACCCAGCA
>NW_024528740.1:0-840 GCF_017590135.1 Pyrgilauda ruficollis | reverse complement strand
GGGGAACATTCCCAGCTCTCCCAGTCTAGCACGATCCATCCCAATCCCAACACTCCAAGCATTCCATTGGAATCCAACTTTCCATGCTTCCTTTCCAACCAAAGCAGTGCCTGGATCCAGCCCCTGAACCATTCCTTGGATTTCCCACTGGACAACCTTTTTTCCGCCTTTCCAACCTCCAGCCCTATCCTGTTCCCACCAATCCCATGGGAACATCCCAAGTTCCTCCTCCAGCCAGGAAAATCCCTAAAGCAACAACAAATACAGGGAATACCCTGAAATCCTGGTGTGTTCTCCACGGGATGGAGCAGCCACAATTCCAAGGGGTTTCACCAGCACCAGGGGACTCTGGATCCATCTGGATCCACACCTGGAGAATTCCAGATCCTCCTGATCCACTCCTGGAGAACACCAGGATCCTTCCGGATCCACATCCAAAGAACCTCTGGAAATTCCACGACCTGGAGGACTCCATATCCTCCTGACCCATACCTGGGAGAATTCCAAAACCCCTGGGCAATTCCCAAAATTCCCGGGGAAGGAGTGGAATTCCAGGAGGAGCTCACCTCGATCAGAAAGTCCCCCGTGCGCAATCCCGCTCTCCAGGCGACTCCTTCCACATCCACGGATTCCAGGTACTGCAGCGCTGGGAATGCCGGCGTGGGCGTGAACTCCTCAATCGGGGTCTCGGCTGGAAAACACAACGGGAAAGGGAATTGAGGGATTTCCAAGGAAATTCCATAAGGGAAGGCTCAGCCTGTCCACAGCATTCCTAAAATCACGGAATTACGGAGCTGGAAAAGCCTCAGAGCGCAACCGTTCCCAGCAGTGCCAAGGCCA
>NW_024528739.1:0-794 GCF_017590135.1 Pyrgilauda ruficollis | reverse complement strand
TTTTTTTTATGTACTGTGGAAGAAATATGAAGAAGGAAATTTGCAGTCTAGATCTGAATCAAGGTCATTAAGAGTCAACAAGATCTTATTTACATAAGTGAAATCTAAACCAGGATTTAATAGAAAAATAACACAGAAATCTCATAAATTTTGGGTAGTCCCTGACCTGGGAGACAACCTGTTTTAGTCAGTTTACATATCTGCTATATATTTGGAAATGTTAATTGAGCAGTTCTTGTAGCACTAGAGGGAATATTAGTCCAAGCCAGGGAAGAATTTGTTAGGTCCATATTTTAAGCATGCCAGCAAATAGTGTTATCAAAACTCTATTGTATTAAGAATGTTTACTATCCTTTTAAAAGCATTTTAAAAGAATGTTTACATAGTGACTGTGGTAGACATAGACACAAACTTAGTCATAATTTTACCCAAACAAGCACTATCTGCTTGTGATTTAGCTAAATAAAAATGTGACCTTATTGTCTTAAGTCAGCTTTGAAGAATTAAAATAAACACATTTTATTTATCAAAGGCTCAAGAAATACCTTTGGTTCTTTAGCCTGAGCATAATACTACAAAGTTGCAGACAAGATGAGAAAAATTCATTTAAAAGCCTCAAGCCAAAAAAAAAAATCCCCATGAATTCTGGGAATGCAGGAAATGTAATGCAGTCTTATCTAGAATTTAAGTAATATCTCTGCCATCTCAAGAAATACCTTTGGTTCTTTAGCCTGAGCATAATACTACAAAGTTGCAGACAAGATGAGAAAAATTCATTTAAAAGCCTCAAGCCA
>NW_024528738.1:0-843 GCF_017590135.1 Pyrgilauda ruficollis | reverse complement strand
TTTTGTTATTGAACTTTAAAGAAAGGGATTTTGTAACTGTTCAACCATATGTGTTAAAAGACATTTAGCATCAGTAATTTAGATTCTGATTATTTTGAAAAAAGTTAAAAATCATCCTTTTATTGGATGAAAGTCAGAAAGTATTTCCAGGCAGAAAGTACTCCCTTCTGGTTTTTTTTCCTGACATCAGCTTTGTATACTGCATTTTACATAACATCTTTAATGCTAGCAGTAAGAGGTACAACTAAAACTGTCCCTTAAACTGAAAAGGAATGTAAATGCTGTTAGTGGTAATTTTGAGCATTAAATAACCTTAAAAACTGTTTAGGTGACTAGAATTTCTTCACTAATACAAGTAGCAATTCTTTTACTTTGAAGGTTATACATCTGGTTCAGCTCTGGAATTTCCTACGTGGTTTTCCATTTCTCTCACATGGTTGCTAACTTCTGCCTGAAGAAAATATGATCAGCTTCATAGAGAACGTTTCTTGAGTCAGATTTTCCCATGTGTGACTGGATAAGTAGAGTAGTTGTTTCTTCAGAGTTAAGGATGGTGGTGTTTGTGTATCACTGTCACTATAAACACTTTAAGAATTGTGCTTGACTTCTTAAAAAATGATCTGATCCCAGAAACTTCGTAAGTGATATGCAGAAAAGCTGGAATGTTTTAAAGACTAAACCTTTGAAGTACAAGTCTAAAACAGCTTCATTGGAATAGGACTCTCTGCACCTGCAGACCTAAGTTGAAATTTTATGGGCTTTATTCACACACCCTTCTGAAGTAAAGGATGCTGCAGTACTACATTTAAAAATTCTCAACCTCTCATTATGGAATTAGACATT
>NW_024528737.1:0-837 GCF_017590135.1 Pyrgilauda ruficollis | reverse complement strand
CGCCCCGGATTTCAGTTGACCTCCGCCAAACGTGAGTCCTTTTTCCCTTTCCCTTTTCTCTTTGCCCTGACTTTTTAGCTTTTCTGACCACTTTGCTCGGTCCTTTTTCTTACTGCACAGGCCTTTGCCAGCATAGTCCGGCGGCAGGGCTCGGTGGGATTAAATAATCCCTTCACTTTTACTTTCTCATTTTTCCCTGGGTAGAGGGTGGATTGAGTTGCCATCTTACTAAAAACCTCTAAATATGGGTGTACGTTTCTCGGCAACTCAAAAGAGACTTTAGCTCCAGGTTGCGAGTATCCTTGTTAGTGGGGGGGTTGAAAAGTTTAAGAAACGTGAAATTAAAAAAATTATGGCATGGCTGCTTTCCCAGTTCCCTGAAGTATCCCCTGACCAAATTAACCATTATCGATTTTGGACCCAAGTTTGCTCAAAATTAGACGAATTAGGCCAATTGGGGGATTCTTCACTTTCAAAAATAACATTTTGGTGTGCACAAATTCAAAAAATTTTAAAATCTCGTGTGGAACTGAGGAGGCAGCCATCCCAGACCTGTTTGAACCCCAGTTTGCCCGGTTCTTCCCATACTACCCCTTCTCCCTCTCTCACTCTCCTGAAAACTGGGATTTTGAGGAGGGCAGACCGCGACAGCACCGCGCAGGGTCTGTACCACCTCCCTGGCTCTCCTCAAAAATCCCAACCCCCCCGCCTGAGGAGTTCTGGCCAAACTCCTCGGGACTCTCCCTGTTCCCCTTTTTCCCCAGTTTGTAAGTCCACAGTTTCTAAACGTTCAGTTAAGTTTACTCTCCTGTCCTCTGATATTCTCCAAGATGGCTC
>NW_024528736.1:0-837 GCF_017590135.1 Pyrgilauda ruficollis | reverse complement strand
TTGGCTTTTTGGACATCTTCAATGAAAGCTAACACTATTATGCCATCCATAAGTAACTCATTTTGCACTGAGTCAGGGTAAAATCCATCACACACAAATTTCAGAAGCCTCTGTGACCTGTGAGAATTGTCAGTGGGAATGATTGCTCTGTCCTCTTAGAAATGACTGTGCAGAAAACCCATGAAAAGTCATAGCCCTTCCCCAGAGAGGGCATGGATGGGTCTTCTCCCATCTTCTTGGCTGCTCCATGCCACCTGCAGGAGAGAAAACTTTGAAGATGATTTTTTACTTTACCAAATTTGACCTATAGATTCAAACAAGGAGGGGCCAACTGCCAGACACATGCACATATGGATATGCAAAAGAACATTTTGTTGTGCTAAGCAAAATGGTCAGATAGTAAAAATCAAAATGGCCTTTATAAAGAATAGAAAAATACAAGTCTGCCCACCTGAAATTTCATGATTGCAAATATTTTTCTATCTCTCATAAGATGATAAAGACACTATTTCTGTGCGCTTACTGTTTTGCTAAAATCTATGAATAAGGACAGTAATAATACAATTTCTGTAGATATGAGCTGAACACAAAGCATGAGATAATGCATTTAATTTATGACATATAATAAAGAGTGAGCTTGGTTTGCTTAGTGGTTGTTACTTGAAACTAGTAAATTGGTGTTCTTTTTTACTGAGATTTTAAATCACTCTCATCTCCCCTCTGCCTGGTTCTCTTGTAAGGAAATCTCTTCTAATCTCTTTAGAAGAGATTGATAGTAGGCAGCTCTTTCTAGGTCAGTATTTCAGAAGATGATACTTTCCAATATAGATTTTTTTT
>NW_024528735.1:0-837 GCF_017590135.1 Pyrgilauda ruficollis | reverse complement strand
GAATGGGGAATCCCAAACTGGGAATCCTGAACTGGAAACGGGGAATCCCAACCTGGGAATTTTTCCCAGGAATTTCCCCCAAAACCACAACAGAAATGAGAATTTTGGGATTTCTCCTGGGATTTTCCCTGGAAAAAAAACCTGAACAGGGCCCCAAATCGGAGAATTTTTCCGGAATTTTCCACGGCATGTGACGCTGGCTCTCGTTGCAGTTGACATGGATGATGAAGACGGCCGGTGCCTGTTAGATGTCATCTGGTGAGTCCGGAATCTTCTGGAATTTTCCTGGAATTTTCCCGGGAAATTACCCCAAAACGGGTGGGAAATGGCCTCAAAAGAAAGGCGGGAAATGTCCCAAAAATGGGTGGGTAATACGTCAAAAAAAGGATGGGAAATCGCCCCAAAAAAAGGCGAGAAATGGTCCAAAAAATGGGCGGGAATGGCCTCAAAAAAAGGCGGGAAATGGTCCCAAAAAATGGGTGGGAAATGGTCTCAAAAAGACCCAGGAAATTACCCAAAAAAAGCAGCAAATGGCCCCAAAAAAGGCGGGAAATGGCCCCAAAAAAAGGCAGGAAATAGCCCCAAAAAAGGCGGGAAATGGCCCCAAAAAAGGCGGGAAATGGCCCCAAAAAAAGCAGGAAATGGCCCCAAAAAAGGCAGGAAATGGCTCCAAAAAAGGCGGGAAATGGCCCCAAAAAAGCAGGAAATGGCCCCAAAAAAAGCAGGAAATGGCCCCAAAATGGGAGGGAATGGTCCCCACAAAAAGGTGGGAAATGATCCAAAAATGGGGTGGGAAATGGCCCAAAAAAACGTGGAAAACTCCCCCAGGGTGGCTCC
>NW_024528734.1:0-837 GCF_017590135.1 Pyrgilauda ruficollis | reverse complement strand
GCCAAAAGTTAAATGCCTCTGTCTGAGAGATGGGTGCTTGGTTTTCATCCCACTAAGGGTGGCTTCAAACAGCAGTGAAACAAGCCAGAGTGGATAAGGTGCTGAAACTTTGTGACCTTGTCAGCTGAAGGAGGTGCCGGCACCACTCAGGGATGTGTGTCAGCCCCCAAAAGGCAAGACAGAGCAAGAACTGGGATGCTTAATCTTTATTTCCATTAAATGTCAAGTATATCCTAAACTGCAGTCCTACTGAGCACTGTTTATTTGGAACCCCAGCTTGTGACTCTTAATCTTTTATGGGCAGCTTTCCCCTTCTGTGCTTCCCAAATCCCTTATTAAAGCACAGACATCAGCTCCCCAGCCTTGAAATGGCTGACCAGCCCTTTGCCTATCTTTATGCCTAAGCCTGATCAAGATCTCCAAACAATGCATTTGCTTACCCCAGAGGAATCTAAAGATTCCTCTAAAAATGTTGGGAATGCTGACCAATTGGGGTAAAATGTGGTGGAAGACTTTCCTTTCCTTTAAGTTCTTTTTTTTAACTGGAGATTTTCTGGTCCTGTGAGGGGCATGGTGTTAGGACATTTGGCCAGAGAGAAGGAGCCCTGGACCTGTTTCCTCCCCTCTCCTCTCAAGGATCCTGCCAGGATGGGGCTGCATTTTCCAACCTCCTTTTGGGTAGCTGCACCATGGCACAGGAGAGATTAATTTAGTGGGTGAGAAGGAGGGAGACCATAGCCAGTTGTGTGCCTGTGGCATTTTGCTTAAAAGATGCTGAGTTCCAGTCCCAGCTCATTCTGTATTTTATCTGTGTAAAATCCATGCAATGTAAAAAAA
>NW_024528733.1:0-21184 GCF_017590135.1 Pyrgilauda ruficollis | reverse complement strand
GCATGTTCCCTTTTGCCAGCCTGGCAGATTCACTGGAAACGAGCTGGCCCAGGGCAGATCTAGTGGAGCATTGCCATACTTTGGTCTTCATAAAAGTTCTCTATATTTTGAGACTATCTATGGTAGATGGGCTTTGGACAGTTTTAGGACTCTTGGGTAGGTTGGGGCCCAGTGGCCACTGGAGATTGCACATCATCCCTGCCATCACCACATATTTAGTCCTAGTCCCTAGTCCAGTAATCCCCTGGTGTATTTGCAACCCCTCAATGCAGGTACCTCACTTGGCAGTGTCTGGGGCCTTCAGGGACACACGCTCCGCAATGGAGGGTATCACACCAAACTAGCACCTGCTTCTTATGCCCCAGCTCAGCTTTTCTCTAATGCAAAGCCAGGGGTGGAAGACAAGGGAAGTTGCTTTTCTCTCCATGTGCCTGTGGGATGTCCCGATGCTTGATTCAGGCTGTGCAGGAGCCTGAGCCTGGGCTGTGCTGCTTGCAGGGCAAGAGCCATCATCTCTGCTGGACAGCAAGCCGGTGGTTATGGCAGTAGCACTGACTGTTGCATTCCTGGCACTGGGGATTTTGCTGCTTTTTGTGGTCTTCAGGTCAGTATGTGCCTCACCTCTCCTGCCCTCTGTGAGGCATTCATCAGCTTGCAGTGGCAGGGAGTGTCCAAGTGGAGCCTGAGATGAGGTAGGGTGGTTAGATGGGCAACAGCTTCTCCTCTGTCTCTCTCTTCTGCTGGCCTGTGCACTTGACTTGTTGTTTTGCAGGCTAAAGCGCAACAGTTCCAAAGGCTCAGAGAACAGCAGCACTATACCCCTGAGAGGATGTCAAAAAGGTGAAGTATGAGCCTTGTGCCTTGTGTGGACTGACTGTCTGTTAAAAGCACAGGCAGGATGATTGCAGGTTCCACAAGTTGCTTGCCGGAACAAGGATGATCAAAGCTGGCTGGCATAGGGCAAGGGACTCCTCCCAGGAGAAGGGACTTGTGTGGGGAGGGACAGTCTAAGGTTTGGAGAAGTTCTGGCCACTGCAATGCCATCTCAGTCCCAGCTGCAGAGTTCCAGGACTGGCCAGTTTAGCACCAGCTGGATGCTGAAGTCCTGTCCTTGTGGTCTCTGCAGATGTAGGCAAGCCAAACACACAGATCCTGGTGGAGGAATTGCTGGAGGCTCTGAAGATGTTTAAGAGGGAAGAAATAGAGGCAGAACAGACAGATGATGAATCAGTCAACAGGCATGGTGCTGGGCTTCTTAGAGAATACCAGGTCTGGTTTAGCTTTGCTTTTCCACCTGACTGCACAGCCCACTCCTCAGCCCTTCCCTGGATATGTGATGCAGTTGGCCTTGGCCAGCCCCAGAGTATATCCCAATGTTGAGTGGGATAACAATACTTGTTTTCTTCCTCTGCAGCAATTGTCCTCCACTTTGTTGCACCCCTGCAATGCTGGCAAGGAGCTCTGTAATCAAAACAAGAACCGCTACAAGAGCATCATCCCATGTAAGCAGAGCTCTCCAGGGACTGGCTCAGGCTCTTGGAGCTAGCTGGGGTAGCACAGGATGCTGGGCTGGTGTAGGTGCCCCTCCAGCACTTCAGAAATACTGAGTTACTCATCTCATCCTCCATGGCCACTGAAACCCAGAGAAATTTCTGGCCTCACTCTTTTATATCCTGTTGGAGCATCCTTGTTCGGCTCTTCAAATCTTCCTGCAAACTTAATCAAACATCATATTCCTGTTCTTGATGCTAGTCATTGCTGAACACTACCATTTCCCATCCAGAGGCAGGTATTTGTAGGAAAGTGGAAGGAGTGACCCAATTTCTTCCAAACTTTAAAGCTCCTCTGGGCCTCACATGGTGTGTACATTTGGCCATTTCATAATCTTCCTTAAAACTCCATTGCATTTCCTGCTGTGCCATGTCACCCTTTGTCTCATCAGCTGTTCTTTTACCCTGAACATGTCCTGAGGCCTCGGGTGCTGCTGGGGAGGCAACAGACAATCATAGACTTTAATAAATTACGCCTTCCCCCTTAATCAGTCTCTTTGTTGCTGCCCTAAAGCATCAGCCCATGTCCCTTGTCTTTCAGATGATCACTGCCGTGTGGTGCTGCAGCACTCTGACACCGGGAATGGCTACATCAATGCCAGCTATGTGGATGTAGGTAGTGAGGAATTGTAACCCTGCGAAGGGTAGGAAAGGTGCCTGGCAGGAGGACAGTCCTGTTCACACGGGGGGCCCTGAGGTCTGGCACTTTTTGCCCTTAAGCTGGCAGGTTTTGGGAGGTTGCTTCCTCGGAATCCTCTCTGAGCTGCCTGGAGTACTCTGGGTTTGTGTGCACTTCTCACTTCTAACAAAAAGGGACCCATGTGAAGGGACAGGAACTGAGATGCAGCCCCGGGGTACCCACTGTCTGTGCTGGCCAGGAGAGGTTCTGTGGGACACAGTGTGCTGAGAGTTCTGGGCTTTGGTACTTGGGGGATGGATCCTTTATTTCATTCCCTGTTGAACATTTAACTCATCTGATCAGAGCTGTTTGAATCTCTCCCCTGCAGACCTACCGAAGTCCACGCTTCTTCATTGCAGCTCAAGGTAGGTGCTCCCAAACTTCCTCCTCAGGAGATGCTATTCACTACCCTGAGCAATCTGGGAAATGGGGAACTGGGATAGCAGTCAGAAAGCTGTGAATGGCTCACTCCAAGTCCCTGTATCTCCAGGATCTCTGGCGTTGTTCAGTTCTTTCTGAACAGTTGTTACAGATGCTACAGGGCATGGAAGGTCTCGGTGGTAGCTTGGCTGCAGCTGGAACTGGTGTCTGCACTGCCCAGTATGAGGACACAGTCCTTCCACTCACAAGCCTAGTTTGTTCCCTTTGGCAGCTGGTATGACAGGGACAATCCAGCAAATGCCTGGCACGTCTGCAGGTGCAGGTGCACTCGGATACAGTCTTCCCCAAAGCCTGGATGGGTTTGTCTGCTCTGTGCAGCATGCAGCGAGGAGGTCTTGGCTTCCTGCAGAGCTGCAGAAATGCTCTTTGGAAAATAGGGCCCCAAATGTGGGAACTGACAGTCATCTCAAGGGTCTGCATGCTGGAGTCCCTAAAGCAGCAGTGAATCCCTGACATGGGCTCATTTTCCCTCCCTACTCCTTGTCCTACTTTCTAACATGGTAACAAAGCTGATGTGGCCAGCACCCCCTTCAGGTGCTGATGTCCCCTGGCTGTGCCTCTGTGTCTAGGCAGAGGAAAGCCCGGGAATGTCCAAAACTATGCCCATGGCTTCGACACTTGCATAGGGGTCTCCTCTTCCTTCCTAAGGCCCCTTGGCTGGGACAGTGGTGGATTTCTGGCACATGATCTGGCAGGAGAAGACCTCAGTCATTGTGATGCTGACGGGCTTAGTGGAGCAGAACAAGGTAGAGAAAATTCCTCAGCCCATTCTCAGCTTGGGCATTGCCAGAGCCCAGGTTTCCACACCTGCTGTACTCCCAGTGCAGCTGTCCGTGGGGGCAGGGAGCAGCACTGCACCCCTGTAATGCTCTCTTTGTGAGTTTTCCTGTGTCCAGAGATCTCACTGCTGTTGACAGATCAAGTGTGAGCAGTATTGGCCAGAGCAGGAGCAGGTCTACGGTGACTTCACCGTGACACTCAACAACACCTGGACCACCACAGGCCTTGTCAAACGCATCTTCTGCCTGCAGAAGGTAAGTCCGGCGTGGGGCTGAGGCAGAAATGCAGGATGTGTTTGGGTTCCAGCAGCTGGTGGGAGCTGTCAGACATGGACCCTGTGGAGAGCCCGGCCACCAGCACAAAAAGAGCAATGTTAGTAGGTTGCTATAAATGGAATCCATGCCAGGCCATCAGTCCCAGGTTTCTGTGCCAGGCAAACGCAGTCAGTCAGTCCAGTGGTCACCCCAGAGGAGTCTGGACTGACATTGCACATGGGAATATTGTAGATTCTTGAGGGCTTGGCTGATGTGATTGCAAAGGGTATAAAAGCAGATCAAGGGTATAGAATGGAATCTCTGCCCATCCAGGATGATGGGACAGGTGCCTGCCTGTCACCTGAATCAATCTGCAGAAATCCGGACTGAAGCTCCTTGGTCACTTACAGCCCTAAACCTGGGCACGTAGTTTATGGTTTGAGAGAAGCTACATAAGGTGATTTCCCAAGAAGTATGCTCCTGCTGAAGTTACACCTCAGATAAAGGGCAGAAACTGAAGGAGTTGCAAGGAGGGAAAACAGGTACAATAGAAAGAAATTGCAGTGATGCATATTCCTGTGCTTTCTTGTCTTGCCCAGAGCAACATGTAGCTGAAACGTAAAGCTCCAAGAGCACCTTATGGTAAGATGTAGCATTAGTTCATGCCAAGTGAATGTGATGTTTAGGGAAAAGCACAATGGGCTGGTAACAAGTGCCTACATTCACATCAGTGTAGTAACAGCCTTAGGGTATATCTTTTCTGGGAAAGCCAGGGCTTTTTGATGACTAAGCTCTGATTTGTATCATTTCCCTCTGGGGCAGAAGCTGCTTTTCCTGCTTCACATTCACTGCTCACGGTGAAGCAGAGAAGAATTGTGAAGTTTCAGAGATGAATTGATGAAGCAGAAAATGAATCTGTGTGGCTGTGTGATGGGTGAATCTGCCCTTTACTGTCTGAGGCGCTATAGTGGAGCAGTCCTTCTGGTGTGGTGCTGGAGGCAGCACTCTGTGCTGGTGCCCCTCTCAAGCGGTTTTCTCCACTGCTGCCTCCTTGCTGCCATGCAATCTCTTCCCACAAGTTTCCTGATCGCTTCCAGCTCCCCGTTGCCAGCCATGTCTCCCTTTTTGCAGGCGGGCTGTGCTCTCCCAAGAGCAGTGGAGCAGTTTCACTACCTGCTGTGGCCGGACCACGGGGTGCCCAGAAACCCGTCGCAGCTGCTGTGCTTGGTGGAGGTGGTGAACAAGAGGGTGCTGGAAGCACCTGCTGGACCCGTGTTGGTGCACTGCAGGTACCGCGCTGGGGGCGTTCGGCTGCGGGGGCACAGCCTGCAGGGGCAGCCCTGACCCGCGGATTGCTGTGTCCCCAGCGCAGGCATCGGGCGCACGGGTACCTTCATCGCCCTGGACTTCCTCCTGAAGATGGGGAAGGCTGAGGGCAAGGTGGATGTGTTTCACTGCGTGCAGCAGCTGCGGGAGCAGCGGGTCAGCATGGTGCAGACCAAGGTGAGGAATTTGCTCTCTCCACACCTCTGGGCTGCAGATCCAATGCCCACCTGTGGGAGTCGACACAGGCAGGTGGCCAGAACAACCACAAAACCCTGGCTGAAATGCCAAGAGTAAATTTTTTTCATTACCTCGCTAGCTGGAGGATGCCAGGAGGCAACACATAAGTGGGAACACCAGCACCATCAGGATCAATCTGTCCTGGGGAACAGAGGGGCTGCTCATTTCACCCATTTAACAAAGGCCTGTACATGTGTAGTTTTCCAGCTGGGCTGTGATCTCCTCTGTGTCTTTGTGATCTCTGGTCTTTGATCCCTCCTAAAACAGGGAGCTCAGCCATGTTCATGACAATGGCCTCCAGGTCTCTGTGAACACCAACATTCCCTCTACATGGATTCTGCTCCCCAAGGCAGCCAGAGGATAACAGCAGTAGGCTGTTTATACACAATATATAGGATTTCTCCAACTGTCATTTTCCAGACCATGGTATTCCCAGCTGTAAGGTCACTTGAGACAATCCACCATACTCCTTCTGAATGAAAAGCCATTCTTCTGCTTTTAACCTTTTGCTGTCAACACCACCCTTCCCAGGGATGTGGTTTGCAAAGCCACATTAGCCATGCTGTTCCTGATCTAGCCACAGGGACTAGGGCTAGTAGGTGATGGAAATGGAAGGATTTTTTTCAATGCTGTGTCCAAACCTAGCTGGAATCTGCATTTTCCTGAGACTCTCTGAGGTATATCAGCAGCATTTGTATGTATTGGTCACCCTGACACAGAAGGGCTGTCTTGTAGGCAAGGATAATGAACGAGAGTCCACCTGTCCCTCCGGCTTTCAGGACGTCTGCCCTCCTGGCAGCTCCTGGGCAGCAGTGTCCTGGCCTAGGGACTGTGTCCCCATGATCTGCTTAGTGCTGGGCTCCTTCAGAGAAAAGCAATTTGGGCTGGACCTACCAGCCTCTTGTACCAGGTCTCATTAGTGCACAGGTTTTCCAGGCTGCCTTCCCAGAGCAGGGCTCCGGTCTGAGAGGCAGCACTAAACCTCAGGAAGATGATCTTGTCTGGGTTGCTGGAGTTGCTGGCTGTGTCTCAAAGCAGGGCTGCCTGCAATGAGAAGTGTCTGGCCTCAGGGATCCGCAGCAGGAAGGTGAAGGATGAACCTGGCTCACTTCTGGCACAGTTTGAGGACAGCTGGTGATCTGGAGCTGCAGGGTTCCTCCTGGACTGGCTCCAGACTGTGCAGCTGACCCGTGTCCTCCCACAGGAGCAGTACAGCTTCCTGTACGAGGCGCTTCTCGAAGGCTTGCTCTGCGGCAGCACCGGGGTCCCCGTGGAGAGCATGGCCAGCCTGGTCCGCTCCCTTCGAGAAGATGAGGCCTCAGGCCACAACAGTGTCCTAGAGAAGGAGTTTAAGGTACCACCAGGAGACGGTGCACTGGTGCTGTGAGGGCTCATCTGTGATGCCAGCCCCGTCCCTGCTCCCCTCCCCAGCAGTGGGATGGAGATGGGGGATCATTCTCTGCAGTGGCCCCAGAAGGTGAGTTGCTGACAGGCCGGACCGACATGGGTGAATCCTCTCTACAGGCTCTGCAGAGATTTTCGGAGTTGTTCCAGCTCCTGCCATGCAGAGAAGCAGAGAAACCCAGAAACCAACCCAAGAACCGCAAGCCAGGGATCTTGCCAGGTAACACTGGCAGGGCTGGGCAGCCTCTTGCTCTAAACCCAGAGCCTGCTGGCAGCATGGGGGGAATGATGCTTTCCTGCTGCTTCCCTCCCTGGCACCTGACACTGGCAGGTTGGGCGCAGGGTCCAGATGTTGTTTTATGGTTACTACATAATAAATTCAGGTTAGGCTGATTCCTTCTGAGCCTGTTGGAGGTACATGAAGTACACCTGGGATAAGCATGTCCCTGGTCTAAAGCTTTCCAGTGGAGAAGCTCAGATGAAGCACATCAGGGAGCATTGAGGAGGGTGCATCTGCTGTGCCCCCAACCACAGGGTTTTGGGCAACCCTCATCAGGGTGCCCTGAGCTGTCACAGCCGGGGGTGTGGTGGTGCCTGTCCGTTCAATCCTCTCCAAGCCATGCTGCAGGGAGCTGTGCTGACTGTACCTGTTGCAGGGAAAGCCCCCTGCCTCTCTGTAGGGAGAGGACGACCCATCATTTCCCCCTCTCTGCTCCTTGCCTCCGCAGCGGATTCCTGCCGGCCCATCCTGATGTCCTCGGTGAACGCAGACGGCTCGCCAGCTTACATCAACGCCGTGTTTGCCAGCGTAAGGCTCCGCCGGAGCGGGAGCTGTTCGGGGCAGCCGGGAGCCTCCTGCGCAGCCCAGCTGCAGGCCAGGGCAGAGCAGCCCGCCCGGGGGAGGTGTCCCCGGCCTCGGGCTCCTGCACGGTGCCTGCTGGCCCTGCTGCCAGGAGATGGCCCCCGCGATCGGCGGAGCCCTGGCTGCGCAGGCAGCGCAGCAGCGTGTGCCAGCCACAGCCTGCTGGGAGCCAAGCCCCGGTGCGATGAGCTGAGAGGGCAGCGGGGCGCAAACAGGAGCTGCTCTGAGCAGGGCTGGGCTGGCCTGGGTCTGCTCCATCTCAGCAGGACGGCAGGGAGCCGTTCCCGCTGTGGGAAGGGCTCCCGGGGATTGTGGGACTCTTCCCCCCACATGCACATCGTGGTGTCTTTTGCAGACGTACACCGAGGAGGAGAGAATCATCATCACGCAGCTGCCTTTCCCCACCACGCTGGTGGATTTCTGGGCTCTGGTCTGGGATTACACTTGCACATCGGTAGTTGTGCTGAATCAACTCCAGGAGCTGGACAAGGTCAGCAGCCCAAGCTCTGGCAGCTCTCCCCTCTCCTGGTTCCCTGTGGAGCCGAGCAGTGTGATTGCTGCCTTTGGCCCTGCATTGATCCTACCACGAGAGCCCTGCTTGCACCAGGACCTACTGCAAGCTTGTGGGGCTCCACCTGGGAGAGCCCTGAGGACAGGCCCAGCACCACAGCTCCACAGCTGGGGGCTGTCCTCGGTCTCACTGCAAGTGAGCTTCCCTCAGGTTTTGTTGTCCCCTGCCCAGGTGTCCTCTCTGATGGAATGTTACTCTCTGGCTGCAGCACTGGGTTGGTGCCCAGCAGTGCCTGGCAGAGCCACGTGCATGTGGCTTATGGGCGAGGGGCTGGTGTGAGCCCACCCATGTGAGGGGCTGAGCTCTGCCCTGCGTGCAGGCGGGGGCCATGTGTGACCATGCACCTCTCGCCCTCCCCCAGACATACGTGCAGTTCTGGCCCACCCAGGGCGAAGATGACTATGGCCGCTTCCATGTCCAGCTGATCTCAGAGGAGCCTGGGGCTGGCTTCACAACCTGGACACTTGTCCTCAGCAACAGGCAGCAGGTGGGCCCTTTGCTCAGAGCTGGCAAACTCCTTTGAGAAGGATCTTTGCAAGAGCTGGGAGGAGCAGCTGTCAAGAGGCTTTAATTTGGGGTCAAAGTCACAGCTGGAGATGGCAGAGGGATCTGGTGGGGTCCTGGCAGGACAGTGGTCAGAGCAGAGTCTTTTGCCTTGGCAGAGAGGTTAATCCCAAGAAAGTGAGGCTGCGGGCCGAGGTGGAACTCAGAGGTTCTCTGAGTGGTTTTTGTGTGCCTTTCCAATTGGAGGACAGCAGCTCTGGATGGAGTTTGTGCATCTCAGTGGTTCATGGAAGGCGAACCACTGCAGGCAGCTGGACACAGACTGGTGTCAGTCTGAGCTGCAGCTGGTGCTCAGCTCTTCTCTTATGCTCTATCTGTTGGCCTCAGAGCAACTTGTTGGAGAAGAGGAAAGTCTGGAGTGGCATGTCCCACTGTGGAGCTGCTCCCTTGATCCAGTGTGCATGGCTGAGCCAGGGCTGGCATGCACTGTCCCTATCCTTCTCTGCATGAAGCCAATAGGTCTCTGCTCAGCCCAGCCCACTGTATTTCTTCCCCACTAGCCCAAGAAGTCTGCAGTAGAAATCCGGTTACATCAACTGACAGACTGGCCCATGCAGCAGCACCTTCCCCCACACCCTGACACCATCATCAGCCTGCTAGGGAAGGTGGAGACACACCATCGGCAGAGCCAGGATGGACACATCCTTGTCACCTGCTGGTGAGTGAGGTCTCCTGGAGGAGCAGCCATGGCACAGAGCAGGACACAGCTCAGGCTGTGTCAGTGACATTGGTGACAGTTCCATCTCGGAGGGATGTGTGGATATGAATTCAGCTATGCTGAGAGAGGTGGGCTTCCCTGTAGATGCTGGTTGGGTGTGGGATCTGTGGCCAAGGTCATCCTGAGAGTGTGGGGGTGTACAGGAACACCTCTGAGGCTCCGCCCTGCCACCTGCCATCGCAGAGCAAATGAAATTCCCCTTGCCCTCTTCCACAGGGATGGAGCCAGCCGCAGTGGGATCTTCTGTGCTGCTAGTTTCCTGTGTGAGCAGATCCAAAGTGAGGGCATGGTGGATGTGTCCCAGGCTGTGAGGATGCTGAAGAGGAGGCGGAGACAGTTCATTAAAAATGTGGTAGGTACTGACTTCACACCCCGCTGGGATGGTAACACCAAAACAAGAGCCATATCTGGCATTGCCCAGTCGCTGCCCTAGCCCCTCTGTGCTCAGATCATCCTGAGGCCAGGTGCTGATGAGATCTTTGAAAACCCCATTTTCTGCTGCTGGGACATACCCACTCCCTCAGTGGCAGGTTCTGCAGAACTGAAGGGGCACCAAAGCATCCTGCATGATGAGTGGCCCCTTTCTGGTCCACCTGCCTGATTAACACGTTGTGTCCTGGATGTTGGCTCTCCTGCCAAAGCCAGCTGGCTCCAGTGCTGGTGTAGCCCATCCTTCCAGCTCCTGGAGCACATGCCTGGATTCCTCAGCAGGGAAAGGTGGACTCCAGCTGGGAGGAGGAGGGTGGACTGTACCTGTGTCGGGCATGCTGTGTGTCAGGAAGCTGTTGGAGACCAATGCTGACATGCCACTGCAGCTGTTGGTCCACCAGAGTCTCATGTGCATCCTTTTATCCACAGGAACAGTATGGGCTCTGCTATGAACTAGCCCTCAGTTATTTGAATTCATTTGAAACCTATGGGAATTTCAAGTAGGGGCATGACCACAGCCTGTCTCTGGATGGGATGTTGACTCCCTGGACAGCCCTTCATCAGTAGCAGTGGAAGCAAGAGGGAAAAAAAAGGGATGTGTATGGCCCCAAGCTGCTTCACTCCCCTGAAAAACCACCCCAAGGGTCCTCCATGGCTGGAGAACACAGGCTAGACTGTCTCCAAATTTTGGCCAGGTGTTGAAATTGGAACCTGACCCTCTGCCCAGCATTTGTGCAGGAACTTAATCTGGAATCACAGCCTGAGTATGCAGGCCAGAGCAGATGCACCAGGACTTCACCCATCCTTCCTTGCCAAGGATGAAGAGCACAGCTGTCCCATCCAGGTTCCCTTGTCCCCTCAAGTACCCCAAGGAAAGTGGGGTAGCACCAACAGCCACATTGCGTTTGGTCAGAGAAGTCTCAAACTGCTGTAAGATCCATGGTGCTGAGGAGCACAGGATATCTGTCCTACTTTGGGAGAAGCATGAAGCCCAAAGTCAACAAGAGCCACGAGTGGGACAACCCATGATCCTGCAGGGCTAAACTGGTCCTTCAAATGCCACACAATCTCTTCCTGAGGCTGCATCTTCCTGGTGCTGCTCCAAGTGCCACTGCCCTTCCAGCTCCATAGAGGCTCTCTCATCAGCTTGTGGCTGCACCATGGCAATCCCAGGTTACGGTGTCTCAACGTGAATATCCTGGATGTGGTCCAAGCAGCACCACAGAAACAGCTTCTGTCTTTGCTGCACAAAGGCAGGAGACTTCAGAGCCAGGAGTGACCCCACTGATCTCTGTCCTGTGTCTCACCAATAAAGGCCATGGTGGTGGTGACCCCTGATCTTCAATTCTCTTCCAGGTTTGACCTGGCCCAGGGCAACAAGGGAGCTGAAAGCCCAGAGATCCCACAGCATGGGCACAGAATACACTCTTGGCCAAAATGTCTGTGGAGGGCCATCACCCTTGATGGATTCCCACCACACATCTGCTCCAAACTCACATTAGAGCTGTCCAGTTGATCTGTTCTTTTCTACTTAATTGATCAGGCGAGACTTTTTGGCTTCTATCCAATTAGATGTTCTCTGGTGTTTGGTGACGTCCCTGAAGCCCTATAAGGTGGCTTTCCACCTAACAGTTGAGAGAAGCTTCTGAGCTTCTTTCCTTTTTTGGGGGACAAAGGTTAGTTTTGCCACTCTGTCATTAGGGGGCACATTCCTACAGTCAGGCACCAGCAGGGGAATACAGGATCACAGCAGCCCTGCCCGTGGCTTCCCCACAGTCACTCCCTGCAGGGGAATATCACCCCCAGGGGCAATGAGGGGAGCAGGCAGAAGCTGTGTGGGACAGGCAGCCCCTCCAATCCATAAGCCTTTATTTGTTGTCCAGACAGAACAGGCAGAGTCACAAAGCAGTCCAGCCAGGCCAAGCCAAGCCCTGGGTTTGGCTTAATATAAACAGAGGGGTTGGGAACCCAGAGGACAGCAGGAGAATGCCATCAACCTGAGCCTGTGTGAGTCTGGGACTGGGAAATCTGGCATACAAGTCCTGCCTCCAGGAAAGCAAAAAATGAAAGCAAAGCCTGAAAGCATTAGAGAAAGCCAGATTCAAAGGCCTTACAAAAGCAGTAAGCAAACCCTGGGAGCTGAAGGGGCTGAGGAATGAAAAAGCTCAGCACTCCAGGGCCTTCTGTTTTCCTCTTGCCCTGCTGAATTGCGTGCATTTCATGGGAGCCCTGTGCTGGTAACAGCCACAGGTGAGCCAGGGGACATGGTGGCCATCAGAACTGGGTTGGGGTTATCCTTCCCATTTTCTCCATGTCCTCACTGCTCTGGATGTCTCCATGGTCCTGGCTGGGGCTGAAGTGCCTGATCTCCAGCCTAGCCACCTTTACCTGTGGAGAAAAGGGGCAGCCAGTGCCAGAGACAGGCTGGAGCACACGGCAGTGCCTGCCACAGCCCAACCCTTCCATCCCAACCACAGAGCCCCAGAGGTGCTGTCAGTGCTGAGGTGAGAGCAGCAGCCCCTCAGCCTGACCCTCCTGAGACCCCTCCGTGCAGATCCCCAGGAGGGATGGCACAGACACGGGTCACTCTAAGACCTGAGCCTTCGGGATGCTCGTCTTAGCTCACCCTGTCCCTGCTCCAGGCAGGGAGCACTGCCTGGGACCAGGCTCTGCATCCACATGGGGCTTGGTGGGCAGAGCCATCCTGATCTTCCCCAGCCAAGGCAAATCAGGACACGTATCAGTGCAGTGTACAAACTGCTGCTTCTCCTGAAACTCAAGATCTCCTGGGAGATTGCTGCTCTCATCCCACCTGCTCCACAACCCCATAGTCCCCTCTGTGATGGTTGTCTGCAGAATTGCATTTTCCTACCTTTTTAATTATCCTCCTTAGTTTTGTTGGGCAAGTACTTCCTTTTCCTGGAAAGGCAAAGGGCAGTGCTGGGTAAGAAGCTGGCATTGTGAATGTACCTGCTGACCCTGTCCCCCCTCTACTCACCTGGAGTGCACAAGCCACAGGATGACTGCAACCAGAAGATGGTCTGCCATCAGCACAACCAGTCCAATCACAATCCAATGCCACTGGCCCACAGTCTGCCCTGCAACAAACAGAGGCAGGGGTGAGTGCCAAAGCCTGGCCTCCTGCTGGCAATGGCCCCAAGAGTGGCAAAGGGTTTGTGCAAGTGTGTACGCCTTTGTCCTGGCTGAGGTTTCTTCTGGGAGAGAGGATCACCCAATGTGTGGGGATCTTGCTCTGTTCCAAATGAGACGCAGAAGTTCTTGTGCTGGGCCAGCTCGTTTCCAGGGAAGCTGCCAGGCTGGCAAAAGGGAACATGCAGAGGAGAGGCTTGGGCACCAGGAGCAAGGAGACACTTACCAACAGAGAAGCTGTAGCAGACACAGGTGAACTTCTCTGCCTGTTGGAGGAGACAGGAGGGAGAGCTCAGCCCACTCCTGCAGCACCAGCCTAGCTGGAGGCAAAGGTGCCCAGCAGGGCCACCGAGCTGTGGCCCGGGATCCCAGGGACACCATGGTGCCAAGGCATGGGACAGGAGCGAGGCCTCGCAGCCAGCGCAGAGGCAGCGAGGGCCCGGCCCCGGCGGGCAGCACCCGCAGAGAGCAGCAGCCCCCGATGGGTACCTGCGGCCCGAGGCGGACGAGGCGCAGCAGGGCCGTGTAGGCCCGGCCCGGGCGGAGGGCAGCGTTGTGCTGGCCCGGCCCGCGGCTCCCGTCGCCCAGCACGAAGTCCGTGGGGGCGGTGAGGTTGAGAAGGGCGGCCAGGTACACGCTGGCATTGGAGAGCCGCGGCTGGCCCGAGCAGATGCTCTCGATCAGCGAGGCGTTGTGCGTCGCGGCCACGATCAGCTGGTGCTCCCTGCGGGGCCCAAAGGCGCTGGGACAGGGCACGGGGCCCAGGGGAAGGGAGGCGTCTGCAGGCCAGCGCTGGCCCGGGGAGAGCCGCGGCGGGGCTGCCGAGCCGCGGGGCTGCGCTCACCTGGCGGCCTCAGAGGCACGGGCGATGGGGCGCAGGGGAAGCACGGCCGTCCCTTGCGATGGGGCGATGTCGCGGACGCTGCGGCAGCTGATGGCCGAGGAGCGCGGGGTGTCTGCAGGGGAACGGCCGGGGAATGAGCACGGCAGGGCCGGGCGAGCGGCAGGGCCGGCCTCGGGCAGCGCAGGCTGCCGAGCACGGCTCGGCTGTGCCCGGCCCCGCAGCAAAGCTCACCGGAGCTGCTGTTGGTGTGAAACTCCCTCGTGAGCGCAGCCCCGGCTCCAGCAGCCGTCAGTCCCTGGATCGTCACGGCGTAGCTGCTGCCGGGGCTGTGCTCCGGCAGCCGGTGCTCAGTGACGGAGCCATTGAGCCGCAGCCGCTCGGTCTCCAGCACGCTGCTGTCCCCTGCGTTCCTGGCCGTGATGCTCAGCTGCGGACAGGAACGCAGCAGCTGGAACGCAGCAGCTCCCGGCTGCCCGCTGGGAAGGTGCCCGCAGCAGGCAACGTCCCTGCCAGCCTGCCCTTCCCTGTGCCTGCCCCTGTGCCTGGGCAAGGCTGCGGAGAGCAACGGGCAGGAGCCCCAGCTCCATGCGGGGAGCTCAAAACGGAGGAGAGGAGAGGAGGAATTTGGAGCCAACACTGAGGATGTGTGAGCAGCAACCTCTGTGAGCAAAGGGCTGAGCCTCTGAGAAGGGAAGAGGGAGGCTGCTCTTTTGAGGGGCTGTAGATATCTGTACTGAGCCTGAGGACAGGTCACCCCAGGTGTTGCAACCCCAGAGGCACTGTGGCGACATCCTCCACCACAGTAATCTAAACTTCTATTTTCTCGTGTGTAAAGCTGGACTCTGAAGGCTTTCTCTAAGAGAAAAGGAGAACAACTAAAGTTTCTATGAGTAATAGAGTTGAAGGGTCCCCATTTGCCCATGCATCATCTGAATTTGTCATGAGATCCCTGTCCATTCTCACTTGCTGTCTTTACAGAAGCATATTCTGGGCTTATGCAGAAGTGTAGGCAACGGTTCTACTGAAGTGGACCAAAAGGATTCTTTTCACAAATACTGGTCACTGGGAGCAGGAAACCAGCTGAACAGACTCACAGGTTGTCAAGAGTTTGTCTTGACAGTTTTCTCCAGGACAGAGCTAAGAAGCAGCTTGCAAGGTCCCTGTCACACCATGGAGACCTCTGTCCTCAGAGAGGACCTAGAGCATTCTGAGAACAATGTCACCATCACACACACCCACACCCACTGCTGGAGAGTAGTGTTTTTGCTGTGGAATGTCTCCCAAATTCACAGACAGAGGAGATGCTTCTAGCCATGCTAGGAGAACTCAACAGAATGGTGTAGCTCTCTGCAGAAGGGGCTTTCAGGAGGGAATTTCAGAGGATTACTCAAACCACAAGTTTTTCTGTGTCAGGAACCAGAGACAAGTACACAAGAGGCACAGGAAACCCAGGGACAACACCCCAGAATATGCGTCACCATGTGTTGCACACCACCCTCCAAAAGCCTGCCAAACCCAGAGCAGAGCAGACCCAGGAAGTAAGCCCAGAGGACATGGAGCACTCACACTGCTCTCGTGTGGCACTCCACAGCATGAAGAATGTTGAGAATGACACAGAGAATGCTTGTGCACATCAAAGCCAGATATTTACTGGCTGGGAACTGCGGCTCATCCCAGCTATCCCATGCCCACACTTCCCAATGTGCCTGCACAGAGCTCCAGGCCGGGAGGTGAGGGTCTGCCCTGGTCCCTTGGTACCTGGTATCCGATGATCTCCCCATTGCAGGAGGGCAGTGAGCTCCACCTGAGAGAGCCCCTGTCGGGATCCAGCCACAGCTGCTCCGGTTTGTCCGGCACTGCAAGCACAGGCAATGGGGTCACACACAGGGCCATGAGCAGCAACAGGTGAACTTCTCTGCCTGTTGGAGGGCCATGAGCAGTGGCTGAGGGCAGAGGAGGCTGCAGCAGCTCCTGGCCAAGGGACAGGCTGCAAAGGGACTCCCTACAAAGGGTTTGTCCCCTGCAAAGGCTGCAGCAGTGGGAAGCACAACAGTGTGGTGTGGAGTGGGACAATGAGAACGGGCTGTGCCCTGCTCAGGGCTCTCCCAGCCCCTTCCCCAGAGCTGCACAGGACCCAAGCAGCTCTGATCCCTGGGACACCCCTGCACAGAGCAAATGATCAGGCTGAGCTGAGAGGTGAGGGGAACATCTATCAAACCTGTGACACAGCTCTGGACTGCTCCTTGTCTCTGATATTTCTGTGCACGTACCTGTTTCCTGAGTCGTGAACAACCATGAGAACAGGGTTGTGTTGGGGGGCAAGTCGATGGTGACACTGTACTCAGTGAAGGGCTGCAAAGGGGAGCAGGTGAATGTTCCCTCCTGGCCATGTAACATCTGCTCTCCATTCACCTCCTCAGCCTCACAGGGAGGGGAGGAAGGCATTGCCAGCCGGCACATGGCCCTCATGCCCTGGCAGGCATCAGGGAACCTGCAGGTCCATTTCAGTTGGATGCTGGTGCTGGAAATCTCAAAGGTCTCAGGGTCAACCTGGAGCACTTCTGTGAAGGAGAGATTGCCACAAGGTCACTTTATTCCCTTCCCACCCGAGCCATGCAAGGATGCTGCAGTCAGACAACCTTGATCATCATCCAACACGGTGGAAGGGAAAGTCAGACTGAAGGTGGTCGCTGCAGCTCTCTGAAAGGGGAGCAGGAGGAGTTGAACAGGAAGGAATGTGGGTAAATGACTGTATTACTACTGCTCAAGCAATTTTCCCCATTCATTCCAAACAGAGATGTCTGTGTTTCCCAGAATCTCTACAGTCCATCAGGAACAACTCCTTTCTTCCTTGGAGGGAACATGAATGCCCTAAGCTGTGAAAAGAGAGTGCTAACCCTGCACCCACCATGCTGCAGAACCTGGAGGGGCCCAGCCCACATGGAACAAGCTGTGGTACTCCCAGCCACACCAGCAGTAAAGCCCTCTTA
This sequence comes from Pyrgilauda ruficollis, assembly GCF_017590135.1. Taxonomy (NCBI): domain Eukaryota; kingdom Metazoa; phylum Chordata; class Aves; order Passeriformes; family Passeridae; genus Pyrgilauda; species Pyrgilauda ruficollis. Next base: position 4,385 of record NW_024528733.1, on the reverse strand, counting down.
TCCTGCTCCAACAGTAGTGCCATGTGCTGGCCACAAACTCCAAGACAAATCCCTCTCCCATGCTTTTTTCCTTTGTGCACATCCTCCTGCCAGAAGGCCTCAGGGAGACCCTTATCACCAACACCCGCAGTAGTGACCTGCAGGCTGGACTTGACGCCTGCCATTTCCCTGGGCAGCACGGAGCCCAAAACCTCCTGTGCCCCACACCCTACTTTCCCTGCTCAGGAAGGCAGCCCACAGGGCTCCTGATCCCTCCCTTACCACTGCACTCCACGCTGGACCGAATGCGGAGCCAGGCACCATGGGAGTTTCTTCCAGTCCAGACCTCTCTGTATACAGGTTTCCCACCAGAGAAGGACTGGACTTCGCTCGAACATTTGACATGGGTGAAGGAGGGCTGGAAACCTTCAGGGCACCTCAGCATCACTTCTTCATTCTTCTTATAATTCATCTGGTCTGGTGCCAGCTGGAGTCTGGAGTCCCACTGGGGCCTTTGGCACATTTCTGGCAGAGGTAAAAGTGAGTGTTAGATGGGCTGGAGATGATGAGATGATGAAGTGACTGTGGGTGAGTGGTGGGAGAGAAAACCCCAGCAACCCGTCCAGGCAATGAAGGGAGAGGGAAGGTGACACATCCATCTGCTGGGATGTGACCTGAGGGCAAGCCTTGTTGGGAAGGGGCTTTCCAGATGCATGGAAATTGTGAAGGATCACTCATCCATGAACCTGCCCCATTCACAGTGTGTCCATGGGCACCATATTCCCTCCTCCAAAGGCCAGAGCAGGGACATTCCCAGGACAATCACCCCTGCACCAGGGCACTCCCTCCAGCCTGTCATCCAGGCCTGTCACCCAGCCAGCTGAGGTGGCATTTGCTGGGCCATGGCAGCACCACTCCTGCTGGCATGCAGGGCCCTTCAGCCATGGCTCATCCCTCCCACAGGGATCAGCCATGCCCCTGTTACCCTCGGGGGCTCCCTGTTCTCCCTCACTCGGTGCCTGGGCTGCTCTCCTCCTGCCCCACACCGCTGGGCAGGGGGACAGGGGCTGAGCAGTGCCTTCTGCATTCCCATCTCCTGCTTTACCAATGCCCCTGCCCCTTTCTCCTGACACAACCCTTCCCTCTTCTCATCACCTCCCCCCCAGATTCACCACCCTCCAGCTCAGTAGGCAGTAGCTGAGCAGCTGGTCCCAGCACTTTGTCCAGTGCTGCAGGGGAGGCTTTGTGGCAGTGATTCCTGCAGAGAACGGTGCTGGCTTGTGGAAGGAGCCCTTGTCTGTTCAAGCCTCTGCAAGAAGGTTTGTGAGGCCTGGAGGGGTTTAAAAGACAATCTGCCTTCTTCCAAAGGGGCACACAAGGGATCTGCCAAGGTGCAGACCAAGTTTGCCACAGAGGGAAGTGCTGTGACAAGCCCTTGTGCAGAGGCTTTGCTCTCAAACAGCCCTGATGGCAGAAGACCAGAGATGCCCAGCTGAGCACCACAACCAGCAGCTTTGTCCCCCTGCCACCCCAGCTGGGCTGGATGGAAAGGGAGAGACTGAAGGTGATCACTTCAGCCTCTCCAAGGGGAGCAGGAGGAGTGTGGGGTCATGGTGCACTAGGAAATTGAATGTGAACCATTGGGTGAATTTCTCCAGTGGCACGGCCGCTGCTGTTCAGTCAAACATCAGGACATTTTGGGGAGAACAGTGGGAAGCCAGGAGGGTGTGTCCCCTGGACTACCTCACAGCTCAGAGGGAGCAGCAAAGGGATCCTGCCTCCCCCAAACCCTCTGAGCTGTGTGGCTGCAGCCATCCTTTGGGGCCATGGGAGAGCACTACAGGAGCCATTTCCTCCTAGCCTGGAAGCAGGAGCTGCTTCCACAGCCTCCATCCTCACAGTGCTGGGCCCAAGGAAAACCCTGACCTTCCCATGCTGTCCCACCTCAGAGATGTTCTCAGGATATCCCCCTGCAACGGATTATCCTGCTCCTGATCCCTCCCTTACCAATGCACTCCACACTGGAGAGAATGGGGACCCAGGCATCACTGGAGTCTCTTCCAAGCCAAAATTCTTTGTACACAAGTGTCTCATCATGATCATACTGGAATTGAATCTGACACTGGATTTCAGTGAAGGGTGGCTGGAAACCCTCAGGGCAACTCAGGATCACTCTGTCATCCTTCTTATAGTTCTCCTGGTCTGGTGCCAGCTGGAGTCTGGAGTCCCACTGGGGCCTTTGGCACATTTCTGGCAGAGGTAAAAGTGAGTGTTAGATGGGCTGGAGATGATGAGATGATGAAGTGACTGTGGGTGAGTGGTGGGAGAGAAATCCCAGCAACCCGTCCAGGCAATGAAGGGAGAGGGAAGGTGACACATCCATCTGCTGGGATGTGACCTGAGGGCAAGCCTTGTTGGGAAGGACTTTTTCCATGAGCTTATAAAGTATGAAGAATCACTCATTGATGAACCTGACCCTTTCCACCCACTTCTCTCTGTGGATACTCCTATACACCTCCCACAGCCCAAAGCAGGGAGATTCCCATCCTATCTCTCCCTGTGCATTTCTCCTGAGCACTGCCATGTACTGCCATGCCCCCACTGAGCACAGCTCTCTCTCTGCCAGGAACAGCTCTGCACCTCCATTCCATGATGGATGGCCTTGCTCCTCCACCAGGTCCATCCCATACAGCCTCCTGTCCCAGTGCCAAGGGCTGAGCCAGCCCTGCATCATCAGAGCTCCTTTCATTCCCCTCTGCTCCAACCCCTGCAGGTGCAGGAGATGCCCCACAGGTCCCTTATCCATGGGTCAGCAGGGGAACAAGCAGACCTGTTCTTTCCAGGGTGGCACCTGGAGGCACAGCAAAGAGAACGGAACTTCCATGGGCACCTGGGTGGCAGCCTCAGACCCTGCCCCTGGCCTGGGCACCTGGCTGGGAGCCCCAGACTTGGCCTGCTCAGGGACCACTGCAGGAGATTTCAGCTTGCCCAGCTGGTTCTGCCTGGTCTGTTGTCTCCTGGCTGGGTTGTCCTCTTCAGCAGTTTGCACAGGGAACACGGCCCCAGGGAGGGTGAGGGCAGAGGGGAGACACGGGAGAGCTGCTGCAGCCTCACTTACCCATACACAGGACATCCCCCTCAATGCGTGTCCAGGTACCTGTGCTGCTCCTGCCCCACCAGGCATCCACATAGGCTGGTTTTCCAGGACTCATTCTCTGAATTTCCTTTGTACATTTGACCTTGGGGAAGGAGGGCTCAAGGCCTTCAGGACAGGTCAGTGTCAGTTCTCTATTCTGTGCGTATTCCTTCTTGTTCTCCAAAAACTGAAGTCCTGCGTCCCACTGAGGTTTTCGGCATTTTGCTGTCAGGGAGAAAGTGTGAGAGTCCTTCTCAGTGAGTGAATGCTCAGGCAGGAGAGGGACCAAGGCTTTTCCATGATGTGCTGTGGTTAATGTCAGCATTCATCACCATGAGGAAACCCAAGCACCCCCAAGAGCAGAAAAAAGCATGTGCCTGGGCAAGGAGGTGATACAGGACACTGGGATAGAGGTGAAAACTGAGGGGCAGGACCTGTGCCGTGACACACAACTCAGGAATAGACTGGGAGATGCAGGGATAGAGAAAACCTGTCCCACACTGAAGGCTTCTAACCCTGTCCATCTTGGAGACTGCTCCCGACTGGGACCTGACTCTGAGCTGTGCCCAAGGTGTCTCACAGATACAGCATGATGTCCAGCGAGAAGTGCACATAGCAAGGGAGACCTACTGCTTCCCAACTTACCCTTGGTGCAGCTCAGATTCTGTGCCAACCTATGCCATGTTCCCCAAATGTCCAACACCTCCCAATTCTTCCAGTTTGCACATCTGATCGTAGCGAGGGGAGGAGCGTTGTTCACAAAGCAGCTCAGTGTCACCTCTTCACTGACCCAGTAAAATCTCTGGTTTGGGCTAAACTGGAGCTGTGAGCCCCACTGGGGCTGCTGGCATCTCTCTGCACAGAGGAGAGGAGAAGGAGCTCATGTAAGCAGGATGGGAAGTGGTCTGCTGGGATATCTCTTGCTCTGATTTGGACAGGGCCCATCTCCTTTGGTTACCACATCCAGCTGCTCATCCCACTCTTGCAGCCTAGAACAGGCAGCAGACCAGCAATGGAGCAGTCCCATCCATGCCTATTACAGTCTTGCGGGCTTCCCAACTCAGGCTCCATTTGGAAAAGGCTGGGCAGGGACTGAATTCCTTCCCAGTCTTCACACAGAGTTCCATCCCCTCCCACCACCGTGGCCATACACCCAGTCATTGTTGGAAGGCACAGGGCTTACAGTAGCCCCCAGTGCAGGGACCCTTGTTCCTGCCTTTGACCCCCTCCCAGGAGCAGAGATCCCAGCAGGTGCCTGCAGCAAGGTGCT